>NW_020825435.1:0-119288 GCF_003286085.1 Drosophila persimilis | reverse complement strand
ATAGGGCCTTCAAATTTTCGCCCATTTGGCAGAAAGTGGATGGTGAATTTGGTTGTGGCAACTGCTGGAGAGGCAGATCTATCGAGGCGTGGCAGGTACGTATGTTTTGGTGATGTTTGGACCATTTTTGTGTTGATGTGTATATTGACGTCATTTTGGTTTATTTACAGTGGCTGCTCTGGACCTGTGGCGGTGGATTGTCAGGAGCGTCGTCAATAAATCCTAAAATGTCGTCCAATTGGCATCAGATGTGTGGGTGTTGATGACGGGGCAGCTGCTGGAGGGGCAGATCTGTCGGAGGCGTGGCAGGTACGTGTGATTATTTTGAGTTTTGTCCATATTGTGTTGATGTGTGTATTGACGTCATTTTGTATTATTTCAGTGGCTGCTCTGGACCTGTGCGGTGGATTGTCAGGCTGCCTCAGGACCGACTTTTGGGCTCATCAAAAGTAGTCAGAGTAGTAGCTATCGTAGTCGTCTAGGATATCCGCTATCTCGTCGTCAACTGAATCGTCGTCCGTCCACTGGTCGTCGCCATCGTCGCTGAGTGCTTCGCAGTCCATATCAGAGTCCTCCGATACGGCTGCGGCGTCAGGTTGTGTATTGGCGGCGGGTCTTGTAGGTGTTGGTGCTGCTGCTGGTGCTGCTGCTGGAGTCTGTGTTGGAGGATTGGCCGCTGCTGAGCCACTGCCCTTTGCCTCCGTCAGGCTTGCAATTAATGTGGTAAGTTCTTGAAGTCGTTTCTCCAAGTTTTCTATTTTAACTGCATACTCTTTTAGGAGTCCCACACACTTGCCATCGCATTGGATGGCTGGCTGCTGCTGATGCTGGGGATTTCTCGGCGTCTGGAAACGTTTTGGAGTTGGCTGCACCCGTTGATCGCGCTGGCATTGGCGCCCCTTGGCCTGTGGCTGGGAATGATGGCCGCGATGCTGGTGCTGCTGCTGGTGCTGCTGCTGGTGCTGCCGACCCGAATTGTGTCCGCGCTGCTGCTGTTTTTGTTCTTGTTGCTGCTGCTGCTCTTGCCTTAGCTTTTTCTGGAACTTGGCCAAATGATTTTCGGCCGGATTGGCTTGCGCACCTCGGCTATACAAGGGCCTGCGGGTGTTGGGCGTTGCTGCTGCTGCTGCAGCTGGTGTTGGTGCTGCTTTGGCCCCTTGTCTGCCGCTTGAATGCTGCTGTTGCTGTTGGTGTTGTGGCCGCTTCTTTTGTGATGACTGCTGCTGCTTGGGGGCGGGTATATGTGGCTGTTGTTGCTGGGAAGGACGACGACTGCTCGTCGGCTGTTGCCGTTCTGCCGCTCGTGGCTGCTGCTGCTGCTCAGCATTCCCGGACCGCAACACCCTGCTGTAGGAAGGCCTGCCATTACCTCTGGTGCCTGTGTTTGCTGTCTGCTGTTGTTGCTGGGATTGGGATTGGCGACTCGGCTGTTGAGTTTGTGGGCGTTGTTGGTCAGTTGGCTGCTGTGGCTGCTGGCGTTGCTGTTGGTACTGCTGCCTTTGCTGCTCAGCGATGAGCCGGTTTGCCCTTAGATGGCTGCGGGCCTTTTTGTAGGCGGGACAACCCTTGTAGCAGCTCACGTGCTTGCCGCTACAATTGGCGCATTTGGGATCCTCCTGCCTGGGTTTCCTGCATGCTGTTGTGGGGTGATCTCCTGCGCATTTCATGCACTTGTATGGCCGTCTGCAGTAGTTTTTTGTGTGCCCAAACTCCTGGCACCGATGGCATTGAGCTGGATCGCGTGGCTTGGCTTGTCTTACTATGGAGACGCATTGATTGGCCAGGTTTTTAATGTCCAGAATTGCCTCATGGCCGCCATCCGCCTTGGGCTGAATTTCAACCTCATAAATATTTAGAGGCCTCCCATTAAAACGATGTTTGAGTCCTCGGATAAACCGGGTAGTGTATCCGAGCCGTTCCAGCTCCTCCGTTATACAGCTGCTGGGAGTAGTGTGATGTAAATGACGCACTATTACACGATAGCCCCTTTCGCTGCGCGGCTGGTGTGTGTGCAATTGGGTGCTGTCTTCAGCTAGGGCGTTCTGAATGGCGTTGTAGGTTGTCATGTCGTCGCAGTGGACTCTGAGTCCACAGTTGGCCATCGATTTCGTCGTGAATTTCCCCACGTTCGGATTTGTTGTCAATTTGTTAATCAGGGGTACAATTGCAGGCACCAGGGGCAGGAAGATTGTTGGGACCTTGGTGCTGCGTAATGACGGTTGGACGGGCGTTATATTTATACTAATGTCTGGCTGATGTAGCGGCTGATGGTTGTCCGTCTCCATCTGTTGGCTTTCAGCCTCTATCCTTTGGGGCTCCCTATGTTGGACCTCCGGAACCGGAACCACACTATTTGACGGTGTGCGTATTTGCCCAGCATCTGACTCCATCTGCCGGGTCTCATGATGCAGCCTTTTCGCGAATTGGCTCTTGAACATGGGCGTGTCCAGAGTGAGGCAGGTGAAGTCATCGTCATCTGTATCCGTTTCGATCGCCGCGCATCTTCTTTTGAGCGGCGAGCGAAACGAATTTGTAGTCAATTTATCCTTTGCTATAGGGGTAAGGGGCAGGGGCGAGGGCATTTCATTGGCCAGTAGCGGGGGAACGCTAATTAGCCATTCCTTTACCAGCTGTGTTCTGGTACTAGGCCTTGTCTGAGTATTATGCTCGTCCGCCTGAGTCAGAGTGGGCAGCAAGCATTTTCTGCTTCTGCTAGTATTATTGCGTTCAGCTGTCGTCAAACTTTGTTGCTGTTGCTGGTCATTGTTTTTCTGTGTGCCGTTTACAGTTTCGGCATAAGTCAGTGTGTTTGTTTGTGTTTTGTTATTGGCGTAGGTCAGGCTAGCTTCGTTCTTGTATGTGTTTGTGTTTTGGTTCGGCGGGAGAGAGCAAGCATCTCTCTTTTTGTCATAAGTGTGTGAGTGCATGTTTGGCGGCAAACGCTTTGGGGCTTGATGTGACGAGCCTCCGTTTTGATTGTGCGCCGAGGGTTCGGCTGCCGAGAGAGCGCAAGCGTCGCTCTCTCTGATGCTTGTGTGAGTTGTTTGATTGTTTTTGTTTTCGCTAATGTTTTGGCGCGAAAACATATGGGCATAACATTTGTTCTTGTTATGTTTATGTGCACTTAAATGCTCTTTGGTAAGAGCGAAAGCGCCGCTATTTTGGGAACCCGTTGCACTTTCGCTGGGAACTATTTTTGTCTGCGTGTTTGTACGTGTATTTGATGGCGGTTTTTCTTGTATGTTGGCGTCTGTTTTTGGTGGGATTGGCGGGTATTTTCTAACATATAAACCCCTGTCCACGAAACGACGCTCGAACTCCAGCACCGTAGCTCCCAAGGAGCTCAGGGTACTCTCTGGCGAGTCCGTCTCCAACTCAGCCAGATCCGCATCCCCCTCTGAGTCGAATATTGGTTCGAAGAGGGAAGCATTTGCGGAGGGGTTCCCTCCCAGGGGCCTGGTCGATATGACGGCAGAACTTATTTGAGTAACGCACTCACCACCCGCTTCGGCTCTTGCCGAGTTGTCCATATCATCCATAACATCCATTTTGTTGGTCGTCAGATTTGGAGCAAGTGCGTCCATTTGGTGGCCTGGTCCAGGTACTCAGTAGCTTGCTTTTCCTTCCTCTTTCCTCAGTTGGGTTTATTGGCTTCACTATTACGGCACGGTTACAGATGATTATATTGCATTATTTGCAATTATTTAATCCCGGTTTAAACATGTATTTTAATACATTTAAAGTTCCACATAAAACAACAAAAAACACAAGTCACTTTTTTTTTTTTTTTCGATGTAATTAGATGCGCGTGCACGCCTACGATGCGCACACTCGCCCGCCAGCTTTGCTACTGGCGGAGTTTATTTCCAGCTTTTCTTATTACCATAACTTCGGCAATTTACATTTAGGCTTAACTAACAACAATAATGTTCTTTTGAATTTTTGCGGGCAATTGACATTAACATTACATTAACATTAACATCTACAGACATGTTTACATTCTATCAGTATTACAGTCGGTAGCCCTATTTTGACATTCGCAATAATTGACGTACATTTATACAAACAAAGAGATGAGTATTTGGACAAATTGCAACATTAATGACTAATTTAATTCTATTTATTTTCTATTTCAGGTACTGGAGGATCATCGTCGTCGTCTGGAGCAGTGTGGATGGCACAGGGCGCATCCGCCTCAGCGCTGGATGTGCAAGTGTATGTGATGCTGCAGATCACGCCTCTGCGGCATCGGAATTGACAGAGGCAGGATCCAGGAGTTGGCGTGGATGGTGTTTGGCGAGCGACTCTGGTCCGGCCGCCCACGTTGCTTCTGCCTGGAGAAATGGGGATTGGCACTGGTCCGGCCAATCAGGGTGTTGACCAGTGGAAATGGCCGCAGTGGAGATGGTCGCAGATGAGTGCGGATTGGCTGTATCCGAGTGGCTCTGGTCCGGCCACCCAGGATGCACTGTCGATGTCGATGTAGATGGAGATGGCGCGCTGGCCATTGTCGTCTGAATTGGCTGGCCTCGTCGTTGGATTGCCGCTGCTGTTTTGTGATGGTGGTGGCGTGACGTCACGGCCATCGGTTGCTGGCAGCGTTGTCGGAGGGGCGTCCAAATTGGGCCCAACTTGCAACAAAATGTTGCGGTTGGTGGCGAGGTAGGTACTGGAGAGGCTGATCTGTGAGTGTATTGACAGGTAAGTGTGATTAGTGGAAGTATTGGCTATTTTGTGTTGATGCGTGAATTGATGTTTTTTTCTTCTTTTAGCGGCAGCCTGGATGTTGTTGGCGACGACGATAAAGTCTTCAAATTTCGCCCATTTGGCAGGAATTGGATGGCGAAATTGGTGTGGCAGCTGCTGGAGAGGCAGCTCTATCGGAGGCATGGCAGGTACGTATGTTTTGCGTGAGTTTGGACCATTTTGTGTTGATGCGTGTATTGATGTTTTTTCTCCTTTTAGCGGCGGCCTGTGACTGGATGTTGTTGGCGACGGCGAAAGGGCCTTCGAATTTCGCCCATTTGGCACAAAGTGGATGGTAAATTTGGTGTGGCAACTGCTGGAGAGGCAGCTCTATCGGAGGCGTGGCAGGTACGTATGTTTTGTGTGTATTTGGACCATTTTGTGTTGATGTGTATATTGACGTCATTTTGGTTTATTTACAGTGGCTGCTCTGGACCTGTGCGGTGGATTGTCCGGAGCGTCGTCAATATATTCCAAAATGTCGTCCAATTGGCATCAAATGTGTGGTGTTGATGAAGGGGCAGCTGCTGGAGGGGCAGATCTGTCGGAGGCGTGGCAGGTACGTGTGATTATTTTGAGTTTTGTCCATATTTTGTTGGTATGCGAATTGACGTCATTTTGTTTTATTTCAGTGGCTGCTCTGGACCTGTGCGGTGGATTGTCAGGCTGCCTCAGGACCGACTTTTGGGCTCATCAAAAGTAGTCAGAGTAGTAGCTATCGTAGTCGTCTAGGATATCCGCTATCTCGTCGTCAGCTGAATCGTCGTCCGTCCACTGGTCGTCGCCATCGTCGCTGAGTGCTTCGCAGTCCATATCAGAGTCCTCCGATACGGCTGCGGCGTCAGGTTGTGAATTGGCGGCGGGCCTTGTAGGTGTTGGTGCTGCTTCTGGTGCTGCTGCTGGAGTCTGTGTTGGAGGATTGGCCGCTGCTGAGCCACTGCTATTTGCCTCCGTCAGGCTTGCAATTAATGTGGTAAGTTCTTGAAGTCGTTTCTCCAAGTTTTCTATTTTAACTGCATACTCTTTTAGGAGTCCCACACACTTGCCATCGCATTGGATGGCTGGCTGCTGCTGATGCTGGGGATTTCTCGGCGTCTGGAAACGTTTTGGAGTTGGCTGCACCCGTTGATCGCGCTGGCATTGGCGCCCCTTGGCCTGTGGCTGGGAATGATGGCCTCGATGCTGGTGCTGCTGCTGGTGCTGCCGACCCAAATTGTGTCCGCGCTGCTGCTGTTTTTGTTTATGTTGCTGCTGCTGCTCTTCCCTTAGATTTTGCTGGAACTTGGCCAAATGTTTTTCGGCCGGATTGGCTTGCGCTCCTCGGCTATACAAGGGCCTGCGGGTGTTGGGCGTTGCTGCTGCAGCTGGTGTTGGTGCTGGTGCTGCTTTGGCCCCCTGTCTGCCGCTTGAATGCTGCTGTTGATGTTGGTGTTGTGGCCGCTTCTTTTGTGATGACTGCTGTTGCTTGGGGGCGGGGATATGAGGCTGCTTTTGCTGGGAAGGACGACGACTGCTGTTCGGCTGTTGCCGTTCTGCCGCGCGTGGCTGCTGCTGCTGCTCAGCATTCCCGGACCGCAACACCCTGCTGTAGGAGGGCCTGCCATTACCTCTGGTGCCTGTGTTTGCTGTCTGCTGTTGTTGCTGGGATTGGGATTGGCGACTCGGCTGCTGAGTTTGTGGGCGTTGTTGGTCAGTTGGCTGCTGTGGCTGCTGGCGTTGCTGTTGGTACTGCTGCCTTTGCTGCTCAGCGATGAGCCGGTTTGCCCTTAGCTGGCTACGAGCCTTTTTGTAGGCGGCACATCCCTTGTAGCAGCTCACGTGCTTGCCGCTACAATTGGCGCATTTGGGATCCTCCTGCCTGGGTTTCCTGCATGATGTTGTGGGGTGATCTCCAGCGCATTTCATGCACTTGTATGGCCGCCTGCAATAGTTCTTAGTATGCCCAAACTCCTGGCACCGATGGCATTGAGCTGGATCGCGTGGCTTGGCCTGTCTCACTATGGAGACGCATTGATTGGCCAGGTTTTTAATGTCAAGAATTGCCTCATGGCCGCCATCCGCCTTGGGCTGAATTTCGACCTCAAAAATATTTAGAGGCCTCCCATTAAAACGATGTTTTAATCCTCGGATAAACCTCGCAGTAAATCCGAGTCGTTCAAGCTCCTCAGAGATCCAGCTGCTGGGCGTGGTGTGGTGTAAGTGTCGCACTATTACACGATAGCCCCTTTCGCTGCGCGGCTGGTGTGTGTGCAATTGGGTGCTGTCTTCAGCTAGGGCGTTCTGAATGGCGTTGTATGTTAAAATGTCGTCGCAGTGGACTCTAAGTCCACTGTTGGCCATCGATTTCGTTGTGAATTTCCCCACATTTGGATTTGTTGTCAATTTATTTATCAGGGGTACAATTGCAGGCACCAGGGGCAGGAAGATTGTTGGGACCTTGGTGCTGCGTAATGACGATTGGACTGGGGTTAAATTTATATTGATTGCTGGCTGATGTTGTGGCTGATGGTTGTCCGTCTCCATCTGTTGGCTTTCAGCCTCTATCCTTTGGGGCTCCCTATGTTGGACCTCCGGAACCGGAACCACACTATTTGACGGTGTGCGTATTTGCCCAGCATCTGACTCCATCTGCCGGGTCTCATGATGCAGCCTTTTCGCGAATGTAGTGGCCAGTTGTGACTCTAAAACTCCAGCGAACAGTTTGGGAAGTATTGCCCTCGCGTTCAACATTAATTCTTCTTTTTTAAAACAAGATAAGAGATTGATTATAAGAGAGAAGTATTTAAAGCTTTCACTGAAGAGCTTAAGATCTAATTGAGAGAAGCAGCATGGTTCTGTGGGAGTTATGTTTTAAAGCTTCACTAGAAATCGTACGATTTCTCCGTTAGTCGTGGAAGCTATGTGTAAGCTTTGCTTAGCATCGTACGATTTCTCCGTTAGTCGTGGAAGCTATGTGTAAGCTTGGCTTAGCATCGTATGATTTCCCCGTTGGTTGTGGAAGGTAAAGTTCCGATCGCAAGGGCTAATGCTAGTGATAAAACTTCTAGATGGATCATTGCTTTAGTGAAGCTGTACGAACTCGGAGGTATTTTTCTATGCCAATATATATATATATCCAGTGAATTTGAAAACGTTGTGCAATCAAACACGTGCCAATTAAATTGAAGTTCTGGTGGATTGTATTATTCGGTTTGGTTTAAAGAAGACAAGAGGTATTTGAATCGTACAATAGTGAAACAGTTTTAACAGTCTTGTATCCTAGGACTGGAAATCTTACTACGTTCGACATCGGGAAAGAGAAAAAAAGTACCAATTGACCCCTCCAATAACGAAGCCGTCAAAGTCCATCGATTTCTTAATAGTTCTGGGAAAGACCTCGGATTTCCCAGGGACCAGCATCTACATAAACCAACGATAACTACAACCAAATAAACTAGCAAAAGCCGCCCGAAGATATACTTGAGTGAAACTTGAAGTTATGTGGATGCATACTTAAACTGATGTACTTCTTGGAGTAAGACGACAAGAATGGTTTTCTGGCGAATTCGGAGAAACTAATATGCCGCACTCGTCACCCTTCTCGCTTACGAGTTAAGCGCGGGGCTAAAGCTTTCGCACGTAGTTTCTTCGTTGTGTGTGTAGTGGTTTCCAAACTGGGGAAATAAAAACATTATTCTGCTGCGATCCACACTGCCGGCTAACAGTCGTCGTATCAAAAAATGTACCAAAGTATCAATTTTGAGTCTATTTATGAGATTTTCCATTTTCTTTGTTTTATTAAAGATTAAATTCCGTACTAGCTATTCATCTTAATACTGTATTGTATAGACGTTAAGAGAAAAACAAACAATGTATATAATGACCCATAATTGAAATCAGCGCAAGTGAAAGCCACATAGTTTTAAGATCAGCCGTTAAGTTGCAAATCGTCGTCGAACTGGTATGGAAATGATAAAATCGGTGTTTCATCCGAATTAGAAGTGAAGACATGTATATTCATAATTTTTCTCCTTTCCTCAGAATATGTTTCCACGTCGCCCCTTGAGCTCAACGGACACGCCGGATATTTCGTATAAAGTATGAGTGAGTTACGAGCTTCCTTAAACGGAGATCTCGGGTATTTTCAAAGTATATATATACGTCTTGTAAAACTTCTATTGCGGTATGTTGAACAACCATATACATACGTGCGATAATTAAAGCCGATCGGCTAGTAATTTTTCTTTCACGTTTGCCTTCTTTTTATATTATTATCATATTTTTTTCTATTCTTTCCAATTTAATTTCTTTTACGCCATATTCTCTACACCTAAGTCCTATATACATATACATATACATTATAACTAGATATAAATTTGTTAGTATTTCCTCTTTCTTTATCTAATTACTTTGTATTAAGTTTATGCACATCCAGAAAGTCATGAAGTCCAAACCCGTAAATTTTGAATTATTAAATAATAATTAGTAGATAATAATGGAACATTAAACCTTTTGTGTTTGTCCTGAGTAGAGCCTGAGGCAGTCCGATGATCGAATAGAGATACGCTTGATTAGGGTTATGCTGTCGATTAAACGGCATACTAAAGGTAGGGAGGGTAGAGAAGGGGTCAAAGTCATCTGAGTTCCCCGAGAGCGGCGGAATATAGCCTGACTATTTGTCGGTAGTCGGTTAGCCAGTTAGTTAAAATTCCCATTCTTTTCTTTTTTTTGATTTCTTTTATAGAGTTCCTTTTGAACATTAAATCAAGTGTACCTAAAACATCTTTGCGAATGTGTTCGTATGGCAAATAGGAGAGTAGGAAAGATCCCACGACATTCCGGCGAGCTAGTTAGAGCATAGCTAGAGGTACACGTTCCGAAATCCTGCTATACTATTGGTGTCTGACCGTCAAAAAATGTAGGTACAACCTCCATCCGTACATACAATCTCACACCTCTAAGAATAAGAATTTCTTGCACATTACATAGATTGGCGCCCAACGTGGGGCCCGAGTACTAGTTACTACTGGTTAAAACCCCCAAAAACTTAGCTCGTTGCAATTTTAAATTCCACATTAAAATTAATAAGTCCAGTCCAACTACCGTAACGGAGGATATTGATGGAATTTTGGGTTTAAGATTCTGAGTTTCGGAATACCTAACCAAATAGAATCCGCCAGGTAGCATGGGATGGAAGCTGATTTTTTTTAAGGGTACCAGAATTAATTTGCGAATATACGACAGCTATTCACAAAGGCGGATAGGTCGGCCCAAATTATAATAGGATAACCCCAAAAGAGTTTATGAAGGAAGAGTATCGATGGCTTTCGGAAGTCTAATTTTCTAGATATGGATTTGGAAATTAGCCATTGCCAGAATACTGACCACATAAACATACAATAGACCAATTTAGATTTCATTGAGGTTATATTCCGGCGGCAAGAGAAAGCGTATACCGGACGGAGTCAGGCTCGAAAAGGACAAATATTGGGTATTTAGGAAAATTTTGTAAAATTTATTGAAGTTTTGGTCCTATAATTAGGGATTTCCACATTTAGTGATCAGAACTCGTATTATTGGGTTACCTTAACATGTCACCAGTACAACGTACCCCGGGGGGCAAGGCGTCGGGTGACAGGGACGTCCAGATCTGTGGTATATGTCAAGAAGCCATAAGAAGAAATCAACTAATATGTACTGCGTCTTGTGGTCACCGGTATCATGATACTTGCATGAAAGAATTCCTGAAAAATAACAGAAATTGCCCCGTATGTAGGGCGGAGGTGAATCCGGAGGAACTTTCGTTTGATGAGAACACTCTAGCAGCCGAATTACCACCCGACATGGGTTCGGGTATAGTGCCGTTAGAAGGAGGCTCCAATCCAGAGTCAAACGCTTCAGAGATAGGACCTCAAAAGTCAAGAGGGGCTAGGCCTAAACTGGGACGGGGAACTACATCGCGCAGAGGGATGCATACTAGGTTGCAGTCTCAACAGTTTCGGGATAACTCTTTGGGCAGTATCAGCCATAGGTCGGCCGAAGGAGATATGCCGGAAAGAACCATTGAGGTAATGCAAGCCTTGATAAAAGGTCAACAGAAAGACATGATGGTGGAGCTAGGTTCATTCGTGAAGACTTTGATCGAGGAAAATCTACGCGAACAATTAGGTAGGATGACAATAGCTTCAGATAGCACGCCTGTGCAAGCGACAAGGCAAAATCATGAGCCTAATATATCAGGAAACTCGTTGTCTTCAGAAAACGGAAGGGAAAGGGGATTACCACATCCAAATGCCGCTAACAGGGCGATAGCTCCTGGGAAGGCCGCTAATATCTTAGCCAGCTGGCGACTAAAGTTTGACGGATCCAAAGACGCTATGCACGTCGACGAATTCCTGTACAGGGTTCGTTCACTTACATCCTCCACTTTAAATAACGATTACGAATTACTCTGTGACAATATGCATCTGCTTTTCTCGGCTAAAGCCAGCGATTGGTTTTGGAACTTCCATAGAAAGAACCCACAGTTTTCTTGGCAAACTTTTTCTGCCTCGTTTAGACAACGATTCGATGATGCTAAAGATGATTTCGATTTGTGGGAGTTGATTAGAAAACGCCGTCAGAGAGAGGGTGAATCGTTTGACGATTATCAGACGGCCGTCGAAGAATTAGTGTCCAGGCTCTCACACGAGGTTAGCGAAAATAAGTTAGTAGACATTTTAAAACGTAACGCAAAAACAGCCCTCAGATATGAACTCTTGCATCTCAAAATCAGCGATCGAACTGGCCTGAGAGAAGAAGTTCGCAAGCATGAAAACTTCTGTAAAGACAACCATAACCCTTTTCCAAGAGGTAAATTCGGCAAACCGAATGTAGCAGAAATACTTACGGACAATGAAGATATAGAGGAAGAAGACGTTTCGCAGATTTATCGTAAGAAACTAGTATGCTGGAACTGCGACCAGGAAGGGCATCGTTTTGAGGATTGTTTAGGAGAAAGGCGAATTTTCTGCTATGGTTGTGGTGCGAAGGATATTTATAAGCCTCGATGCGTCAAATGTAACCCAGCGAAAAACTTTAAACGGGATGTACCGACCGGAGCCCAGTCAGTACATCCGACCAAGAACAGCAACTAAACGAAAGTAAACCAACTACCTTAAAAGGGCTTTCCGAAGGGGTAGTTGACGTAAAACCGGATATGATACTACACCAAATTTGTACAGGTATAGATGTAGCGACTCAAACGATGGAGAGCAAAGAGTTAGATTCAGAAAATGTGAATGCCCAAACGATCGACGGTCCGGAGACGAGCGTTCTGGAAAAAGGTCCAATCTGTTCGAAAACGTTTAGTCTCAGCAGTTATCCTGAGTTCAGATAACCGATTGTACACGGAGATAATGATCGAAGGGCAAACTTATAAGGCTTTGCTAGATTCAGGAGCAACCATTAGTTGTTTGGGTGGGAGAGCAGCAACCTTTTTAGAACATCACCCAAAATCTCAGAAGTGTTCGGGAACCGTACGCACTGCCAGCAACGAAGCTTGTACCGTAGTGTCCAAATTGGTGGTTCCGATAGAATTCCGTAAAACAGTTAAGGAAGTAGAGTTCTTTATCATCCCAGCTTTAAAACAAGATGTTTATTTAGGAGTTGACTTTTGGAAAGATTTCGGTCTTCTATCCCAATTATTGACCCGAGAAGGAACTGTGAGCTGTTTGGAGAATAGAGACGACACGGTTATGAAGGAAACGCCTAAAATGCACTCTCTAAATGAAGAACAAAGGAACCAATTAGAGGCGGTAATAAGAACCTTCCCGTCATATGAATGCGACGGACTAGGTCGTACACACCTAATACAACATTCTATGGTAATCAATGCCGAAGTACCCGTCAAACAACGACATTGGCCCATATCACCCGCGAAAGAGAAAGTGATGTTCGAAGAAGTAGAGAAGATGATTAAGCTGGGCGTGATAGAACCTTCAAATAGTCCATGGAGTAGCAATTGCGTCCTAGTAAAGAAAGGGAACAAGAATAGGTTATGCCTCGATTCTCGAGAGATCAACAAATATACCCGAAAAGATGCATACCCCCTTCCCCATATAGATGGGATACTCAGTCGATTGCCACCTGCCAAATACATAACGGGACTCGATATGAAGCATGCTTATTGGCAAATTCCTCTAGAGGAGTCTTCACGCCAATATACCGCGTTTACCATACCTAACCGTCCGCTGTATCAATACAAAGTTATGCCTTTTGGTCTAACCAATGCCTCACAAACCCTCTGTCGTTTAATGGATAAGGTAATACCTGCTAACTTACGTACGAGAGTGTTTGTTTACCTCGATGACTTACTAATTTTATCCGATGATTTCGAATCCCATTTAATGTTACTGAGAGAAGTTGCAGTACATTTACGAAAGGCTAATCTTACGATAAACATTGCCAAATCGCACTTTTGCATGCGTGAGATTAAGTATCTGGGGTTCATCATCGGATACGGACAGGTAAAAACGGATCCGAGTAAAATTGAAGCTATTAAAGAATTTCCCATTCCCAAGACAGTGAAACAATTGCGACGATTCCTTGGTCTTGCAGGGTGGTACCGTCGTTTCGTCGACAATTATGCAACGGTAAGTTGCGCCCTCACTGAACTATTAAAGAAACCGAAAGCGTATGCGTGGAACCCTTTGGCCAATCAGGCATTTGAAAAACTTAAACAGTGCTTGACGTCAGCTCCCATTTTGTCTACGCCGGATTTCTCAAAACCCTTTTTGCTGTTATGTGATGCTAGTACTGTAGGAATTGGTTGTGTGTTAGCTCAGAAAAACGAAGAAGGAGAAGAATTACCCGTAGCATTCATGTCCGAGAAGCTATCTAAAGCTCAAAAAAACTACTCAGTTACGGAATTAGAATGTTTAGCGGTGATAAAGGGAATTAAGAAGTTTCGTGCTTATGTGGAAGGTCAAGCATTCGAGGTGATAACCGATCATGCCTCATTACAATGGCTTATGCGTCAGAAGGAGTTGTCTGGTAGATTAGCTCGATGGGCCATAAAACTACAGGGATTCTCTTTTGAAATAACGCACCGGAAGGGTTCACTAAACGTGGTAGCGGACGCCCTATCGCGTAAAGATGAAGTTACTGTTTCTGAAATGGAAGAGCAGGGTCCGATAGTTGATCTATCTGCCGCAGAATTTAAATCACCCGAATATATGACCTTAATTGACAATATTCGCGCTAAGCAAGATAAATTACCAGATTTGAAGATTCTCAATGATTATGTCTACAAAAGAACCGAACCTGATCAGGGAAATAAGGGTGTAGATAATCTATCTTGGAAATTGTGGATTCCTAGAGAACTCACCCAAGGTGTAATCTCGCGGGCCCATGATCCGCCGAATGCCGCTCATAGTGGAGTAGGGAAAACCATCGAAAAGATTAAAAGATATTTGTTTTGGCCAAAAATGAACAAGCAAATACGTGAGTATGTAACTCATTGTGAAGTGTGTCGTCTCACCAAACACCCGAACACCGTGTTGAAACCACCCATGGGAAAACCAATGGTGTCTGATCGTCCGTTTCAAAAACTTTATATGGATTTGCTGGGTCCATATCCCCGATCCAAGAAAGGGCATATTGGTTTACTTATTATCGTAGATCACTTCACAAAATTTCATTTCCTATGCCCCCTTAGGGTGTTTACTTCCAATCGGGTGTGCGAATACCTTGAAAATTATTTGTTCTGTACATTTGGAGTCCCCGAGGTGATATTAACAGATAACGGATCTCAATTCGTTTCTGGAGCCTTTCAGGCTTTTCTAACCCGCTTTGGAATACAACATGTTCGGACGGCGATATATTCACCACAGGCGAATGCCAGTGAGAGACTCAATAGATCGGTGTTAGCAGCTATAAGAGCTTACATAAGCCAGGATCATTCCACTTGGGATACCAAATTACCGGAAATCAGTGCTGCTCTCAGATCCAACATTCACCAGAGCACAGGGTACTCGCCCTATTTCCTAACCTTTGGACAAAATATGATTCTGAATGGCAAAGACTATGAGTTGCTTCGCCGCTTAAAACTCTTATCGGAGGATAGCCGCATTAGTTATCCGGAAGCACTACAAATCATTCGCGAATCGGCAAAGAAAAAGGTGAAAGAGTCACATGAACAAAATGCTAGGAGATATAATCTACGCTGTCGAAAAGTTGAGTTTAAGGTTGGAGAGCCAGTACTTGCCCGCAATTTCTGCCAAAGCAATGCTATTAAAAAGTTCAATGCAAAGTTAGCGCCGGTTTTTAATTCAGCCGTGGTATCTAGACGAGTTGGCTCATCCTATTATCAACTGAAAAACGAACAGGGTAAAAACATAGGAATATTTCACCTCAAAGACATACAAGTTCAACCCTAGGCAACTGTCCTTTTTCTGTTTAGGCCCCGCCAGTTAAAACTAGCGCTTCCTCAACTGTGGTGTAGTGGCCAGTTGTGACTCTAAAACTCCAGCGAACAGTTTGGGAAGTATTGCCCTCGCGTTCAACATTAATTCTTCTTTTTTAAAACAAGATAAGAGATTGATTATAAGAGAGAAGTATTTAAAGCTTTCACTGAAGAGCTTAAGATCTAATTGAGAGAAGCAGCGTGGTTCTGTGGGAGTTATGTTTTAAAGCTTCACTAGAAATCGTACGATTTCTCCGTTAGTCGTGGAAGCTATGTGTAAGCTTTGCTTAGCATCGTACGATTTCTCCGTTAGTCGTGGAAGCTATGTGTAAGCTTGGCTTAGCATCGTATGATTTCCCCGTTGGTTGTGGAAGGTAAAGTTCCGATCGCAAGGGCTAATGCTAGTGATAAAACTTCTAGATGGATCATTGCTTTAGTGAAGCTGTACGAACTCGGAGGTATTTTTCTATGCCAATATATATATATATCCAGTGAATTTGAAAACGTTGTGCAATCAAACACGTGCCAATTAAATTGAAGTTCTGGTGGATTGTATTATTCGGTTTGGTTTAAAGAAGACAAGAGGTATTTGAATCGTACAATAGTGAAACAGTTTTAACAGTCTTGTATCCTAGGACTGGAAATCTTACTACGTTCGACATCGGGAAAGAGAAAAAAAGTACCAATTGACCCCTCCAATAACGAAGCCGTCAAAGTCCATCGATTTCTTAATAGTTCTGGGAAAGACCTCGGATTTCCCAGGGACCAGCATCTACATAAACCAACGATAACTACAACCAAATAAACTAGCAAAAGCCGCCCGAAGATATACTTGAGTGAAACTTGAAGTTATGTGGATGCATACTTAAACTGATGTACTTCTTGGAGTAAGACGACAAGAATGGTTTTCTGGCGAATTCGGAGAAACTAATATGCCGCACTCGTCACCCTTCTCGCTTACGAGTTAAGCGCGGGGCTAAAGCTTTCGCACGTAGTTTCTTCGTTGTGTGTGTAGTGGTTTCCAAACTGGGGAAATAAAAACATTATTCTGCTGCGATCCACACTGCCGGCTAACAGTCGTCGTATCAAAAAATGTACCAAAGTATCAATTTTGAGTCTATTTATGAGATTTTCCATTTTCTTTGTTTTATTAAAGATTAAATTCCGTACTAGCTATTCATCTTAATACTGTATTGTATAGACGTTAAGAGAAAAACAAACAATGTATATAATGACCCATAATTGAAATCAGCGCAAGTGAAAGCCACATAGTTTTAAGATCAGCCGTTAAGTTGCAAATCGTCGTCGAACTGGTATGGAAATGATAAAATCGGTGTTTCATCCGAATTAGAAGTGAAGACATGTATATTCATAATTTTTCTCCTTTCCTCAGAATATGTTTCCACGTCGCCCCTTGAGCTCAACGGACACGCCGGATATTTCGTATAAAGTATGAGTGAGTTACGAGCTTCCTTAAACGGAGATCTCGGGTATTTTCAAAGTATATATATACGTCTTGTAAAACTTCTATTGCGGTATGTTGAACAACCATATACATACGTGCGATAATTAAAGCCGATCGGCTAGTAATTTTTCTTTCACGTTTGCCTTCTTTTTATATTATTATCATATTTTTTTCTATTCTTTCCAATTTAATTTCTTTTACGCCATATTCTCTACACCTAAGTCCTATATACATATACATATACATTATAACTAGATATAAATTTGTTATTATTTCCTCTTTCTTTATCTAATTACTTTGTATTAAGTTTATGCACATCCAGAAAGTCATGAAGTCCAAACCCGTAAATTTTGAATTATTAAATAATAATTAGTAGATAATAATGGAACATTAAACCTTTTGTGTTTGTCCTGAGTAGAGCCTGAGGCAGTCCGATGATCGAATAGAGATACGCTTGATTAGGGTTATGCTGTCGATTAAACGGCATACTAAAGGTAGGGAGGGTAGAGAAGGGGTCAAAGTCATCTGAGTTCCCCGAGAGCGGCGGAATATAGCCTGACTATTTGTCGGTAGTCGGTTAGCCAGTTAGTTAAAATTCCCATTCTTTTCTTTTTTTTGATTTCTTTTATAGAGTTCCTTTTGAACATTAAATCAAGTGTACCTAAAACATCTTTGCGAATGTGTTCGTATGGCAAATAGGAGAGTAGGAAAGATCCCACGACATTCCGGCGAGCTAGTTAGAGCATAGCTAGAGGTACACGTTCCGAAATCCTGCTATACTATTGGTGTCTGACCGTCAAAAAATGTAGGTACAACCTCCATCCGTACATACAATCTCACACCTCTAAGAATAAGAATTTCTTGCACATTACACGAATTGGCTCTTGAACATGGGCGTGTCCAGAGTGAGGCAGGTGAAGTCATCGTCATCTGTATCCGTTTCGATCGCCGCGCATCTTCTTTTGAGCGGCGAGCGAAACGAATTTGTAGTCAATTTATCCTTTGCTATAGGGGTAAGGGGCAGGGGCGAGGGCATTTCATTGGCCAGTAGCGGGGGAACGCTAATTAGCCATTCCTTTACCAGCTGTGTTCTGGTACTAGGCCTTGTCTGAGTATTATGCTCGTCCGCCTGAGTCAGAGTGGGCAGCAAGCATTTTCTGCTTCTGCTAGTATTATTGCGTTCAGCTGTCGTCAAACTTTGTTGCTGTTGCTGGTCATTGTTTTTCTGTATGCCGTTTACAGTTTCGGCATAAGTCAATGTGTTTGTTTGTGTTTTGTTATTGGCGTAGGTCAGGCTAGCTTCGTTCTTGTATGTGTTTGTGTTTTGGTTCGGCGGGAGAGAGCAAGCATCTCTCTTTTTGTCATAAGTGTGTGAGTGCATGTTTGGCGGCAAACGCTTTGGGGCTTGATGTGACGAGCCTCCGTTTTGATTGTGCGCCGAGGGTTCGGCTGCCGAGAGAGCGCAAGCGTCGCTCTCTCTGATGCTTGTGTGAGTTGTTTGATTGTTATTGTTTTCGCTAATGTTTTGGCGCGAAAACATATGGGCATAACATTTGTTCTTGTTTTGTTTATGTGCACTTAAATGCTCTTTTGTTAGTGCGAAAGCGCCGCTATTTTTGGAACCCGTTGCACTTTCGCTGGGGGCTATTTTTGTCTGCGTGTTTGTACGTGTATTTGATGGCGGTTTTTCTTGTATGTTGGCGTCTGTTTTTGGTGGGATTGGCGGGTATTTTCTAACATATAAACCCCTGTCCACGAAACGACGCTCGAACTCCAGCACCGTAGCTCCCAAGGAGCTCAGGGTACTCTCTGGCGAGTCCGTCTCCAACTCAGCCAGATCCGCATCCCCCTCTGAGTCGAACATTGGTTCGAAGAGGGAAGCATTTGCGGAGGGGTTCCCTCCCAGGGGCCTGGTCATTATATCGGTAGCACTATTTTGAGTAACGCACTCACCACCCGCTTCGGCTCTTGCCGAGTTGTCCATATCATCCATAACATCCATTTTGTTGGTCGTCAGATTTGGAGCAAGTGCGTCCATTTGGTGGCCTGGTCCAGGTACTCAGTAGCTTGCTTTTCCTCTTTCCTCAGTTGGGTTTATTGGCTTCACTATTACGGCACGGTTACAGATGATTATATTGCATTATTTGCAATTATTTGGCACATATTGTTTATTTAGTTTTCATTTAATTTAATCCCGGTTTAAACATGTATTTTATTACATTTAAAGTTCCACATAAAACAACAAAAAACACAAGTCACTTTTTTTTTTTTTTTTTTCGATGTAATTAGATGCGCGTGCACGCCTACGATGCGCACACTCGCCCGCCAGCTTTGCTACTGGCGGAGTTTATTTCCAGCTTTTCTTATTGCCATAACTTCGGCAATTTACATTTAAGCTTAACTAACAACAATAATGTTCTTTTGAATTTTTGCGGGCAATTGACATTAACATTACATTAACATTAACATCTACAGACATGTTTACATTCTATCAGTATTACAGTCTGGTAGCCCTATTTTGACATTCGCAATTATTGGCGTACATTTATACAAACAAAGAGATGAGTATTTGGACAAATTGCAACATTAATGACATTTATAGACTAATTTAATTCTATTTATTTTCTATTTCAGGTACTGGAGGATCATCGTCGTCGTCTGGAGCAGTGTGGATGGCACAGGGCGCATCCGCCTCAGCGCTGGATGTGCACGTGTATGTGATGCTGCAGATAACGCATCTGCGGCATCGGAATTGGCAGAGGCTGGATCCAGGAGTTGGCGTGGATGGTGTTTGGCGAGCGACTCTGGTCCGGCCGCCCACGTTGCTTCTGCCTGGAGAAATGGGGATTGACACTGGTCCGGCCAATCGGGGTGCGATGACCAGTGGAAATGGCCGCAGTGAAGATGGACGCAAATGAATGCGGATTGGCTGCATCCGAGTGGCTGCTGGTCCGGCCACCCCGGATGCACTGTCGATGAAGATGGAGATGGAGCGCTGGCCATTGTCGTCTGTATTGGCTGGCCTCGTCGTTGGATTGCCGCTGCTGTTTTGTGATGGTGGTGGCGTGACGTCACGGCCATCGGTTGACGGCAGCGTTGTCGGAGGGGCGTCCAAATTGGGCCCAACTTGCAACAAAATGTTGCGGTTGGTGGCGAGGTAGGTACTGGAGAGGCTGATCTGTGAGTGTATTGACAGGTAAGTGTGATTAGTAAAAGTATTGGCTATTTTGTGTTGATGCGTGAATTGATGTTTTTTCTTCTTTTTAGCGGCAGTCTGGATGTTGATGGCGACGGCGATAGGGGCCTCAATTTCGCCCATTTTGCAGGAATTGGATGTCGAATTTAGTGTGGCAACTGCTGAAGAGGCAGCTCTATCGGAGGCGTGGCAGGTACGTATGTTTTGAGTGAGTTTGGACCATTTTGTGTTGATGTGTGAATTGATGTTTTTACTCCTTTTAGCGGCAGCCTGAGGACTGGATGTTGTTGGCGACCGCGATAGGGCCTTCAAATTTCGCCCATTTGGCAGAAAGTGGATGGTGAATTTGGTGTGGCAACTGCTGGAGAGGCAGATCTATCGGAGGCGTGGCAGGTACGTATGTTTTGTGTATGTTTGGACCATTTTGTGTTGATGTGTATATTGACGTCATTTTGGTTTATTTACAGTGGCTGCTCTGGACCTGTGCGGTGGATTGTCAGGAGCGTCGTCAATAAATCCCAAAATGTCGTCCAATTGGCATCAGATGTGTGGTGTTGATGACGGGGCAGCTGCTGGAGGGGCAGATCTGTCGGAGGCGTGGCAGGTACGAGTGATTATTTTGAGTTTTGTCCATATTGTGTTGATGTGTGTATTGACGTCATTTTGGTTTGTTTACAGTGGCTGCTCTGGACCTGTGCGGTGGATTGTCAGGAGCGTCGTCAGTAAATCCCAAAATGTCGTCCAATTGGCATCAGATGTGTGGTGTTGATGACGGGGCAGCTGCTGGAGGGGCAGATCTGTCGGAGGCGTGGCAGGTACGTGTGATTATTTTGGGTTTTGTCCATATTGTGTTGATGTGTGTATTGACGTCATTTTGTATTATTTCAGTGGCTGCTCTGGACCTGTGCGGTGAATTGTCAGGAGCGTCGTCAATATATTCCAAGAATGTCGTCAAATTAGCAGCAAAAGTTTGGTCTATTTGTCGTGGCATCTGCTGGTGGGGCAGCTATGTCGATGGCGTGTCAGGTGAGTACGTATTGAACATTTTTCATGATTATGTGAGTTGATGTTTCCATCTGTTTTTAGTGGCTGCCTCAGGACCGACTTTTGGGCTCATCAAAAGTAGTCAGAGTAGTAGCTATCGTAGTCGTCTAGGATATCCGCTATCTCGTCGTCAACTGAATCGTCGTCCGTCCACTGGTCGTCGCCATCGTCGCTGAGTGCTTCGCAGTCCATATCAGAGTCCTCCGATACGGCTGCGGCGTCAGGTTGTGTATTGGCGGCGGGTCTTGTAGGTGTTGGTGCTGCTGCTGGTGCTGCTGCTGGAGTCTGTGTTGGAGGATTGGCCGCTGCTGAGCCACTGCCCTTTGCCTCCGTCAGGCTTGCAATTAATGTGGTAAGTTCTTGAAGTCGTTTCTCCAAGTTTTCTATTTTAACTGCATACTCTTTTAGGAGTCCCACACACTTGCCATCGCATTGGATGGCTGGCTGCTGCTGATGCTGGGGATTTCTCGGCGTCTGGAAACGTTTTGGAGTTGGCTGCACCCGTTGATCGCGCTGGCATTGGCGCCCCTTGGCCTGTGGCTGGGAATGATGGCCGCGATGCTGGTGCTGCTGCTGGTGCTGCCGACCCAAATTGTGTCCGCGCTGCTGCTGTTTTTGTTCTTGTTGCTGCTGCTGCTCTTGCCTTAGCTTTTTCTGGAACTTGGCCAAATGATTTTCGGCCGGATTGGCTTGCGCACCTCGGCTATACAAGGGCCTGCGGGTGTTGGGCGTTGCTGCTGCAGCTGGTGTTGGTGCTGCTTTGGCCCCTTGTCTGCCGCTTGAATGCTGCTGTTGCTGTTGGTGTTGTGGCCGCTTCTTTTGAGATGACTGCTGTTGCTTGGGGGCGGGGATATGAGGCTGCTGTTGTTGGGAAGGACGACGACTGCTCGTCGGCTGTTGCCGTTCTGCCGCTCGTGGCTGCTGCTGCTGCTCAGCATTCCCGGACCGCAACACCCTGCTGTAGGAAGGCCTGCCATTGCCTCTGGTGCCAGTGTTTGCTGTCTGCTGTTGTTGTTGCTGGGATTGGCGACTCGGCTGCTGAGTTTGAGGACGTTGTTGGTCAGTTGGCTGCTGTGGCTGCTGGCGTTGCTGTTGATACTGCTGCCTCTGCTGCTCACCGATGAGCCGGTTTGCCCTTAGCTGGCTACGAGCCTTTTTGTAGGCGGCACATCCCTTGTAGCAGCTCACGTGCTTGCCGCTACAGTTGGCGCATTTGGGATCCTCCTGCCTGGGTTTCCTGCATGCTGTTGTGGGGTGATCTCCTGCGCATTTCATGCACTTGTATGGCCGTCTGCAGTAGTTTTTTGTGTGCCCAAACTCCTGGCACCGATGGCACTGGGCTGGATCGCGTGGCTTGGCTTGTCTCACTATGGAGATGCATTGATTGGCCAGGTTTTTAATGTCAAGAATTGCCTCATGGCCACCATCCGCCTTGGGCTGAATCTCCACCTCAAAAATGTTTAGAGGCCTCCCATTAAAACGGTGTTTTAATCCTCGGATAAACCTGGCAGTGTATCCGAGTCGTTCCAGCTCCTCCGTTATCCAGCTGCTGGGAGTAGTGTGATGTAAATGACGCACTATTACACGATAGCCCCTTTCGCTGCGCGGCTGGTGTGTGTGCAGTTGGGTGCTATCTTCAGCTAGGGCGTTCTGTATGGCGTTGTATGTTATCATGTCGTCGCAGTGGACTCTGAGTCCACTGTTGGCCATCGATTTCGTTGTGAATTTCCCCACGTTCGGATTTATTGTCAATTTGTTAATCAGGGGTACAATTGCAGGCACCAGGGGCAGGAAGATTGTAGGGACCTTGGTGCTGCGTAATGACGGTTGGACGGGCGTTATATTTATACTAATGGCTGGCTGATGTTGTGTCTGATGGCTGATGTTGCGGCTGATGTTGCGTTCAGACTCCTCCCTTTGAGGCTCCCTATGTTGGACCTCACTTGGTGGGACCGGAACCTCACTATTTGGCGGTGTGCTTATTTGGCCAACATCTGACTCCATCTGCCGGGTCTCGTGATGCAGCCTTTTCGCGAATTGGCTCTTGAACATGGGCGTGTCCAGAGTGAGGCAGGTGAAGTCATCGTCATCTGTATCCGTTTCGATCGCCGCGCATCTTCTTTTGAGCGGCGAGCGAAACGAATTTGTAGTCAATTTATCCTTTGCTATAGGGGTAAGGGGCAGGGGCGAGGGCATTTCATTGGCCAGTAGCGGGGGAACGCTAATTAGCCATTCCTTTACCAGCTGTGTTCTGGTACTAGGCCTTGTCTGAGTATTATGCTCGTCCGCCTGAGTCAGAGTAGGCAGCAAGCATTTTCTGCTTCTGCTAGTATTATTGCGTTCAGCTGTCGTCAAACTTTGTTGCTGTTGCTGGTCAGTCCGTCTCCAACTCAGCCAGATCCGCATCCCCCTCTGAGTCGAACATTGGTTCGAAGAGGGAAGCATTTGCGGAGGGGTTCCCTCCCAGGGGCCTGGTCGATATGACGGCAGAACTTATTTGAGTAACGCACTCACCACCCGCTTCGGCTCTTGCCGAGTTGTCCATATCATCCATAACATCCATTTTGTTGGTCGTCAGATTTGGAGCAAGTGCGTCCATTTGGTGGCCTGGTCCAGGTACTCAGTAGCTTGCTTTTCCTTCCTCTTTCCTCAGTTGGGTTTATTGGCTTCACTATTACGGCACGGTTACAGATGATTATATTGCATTATTTGCAATTATTTGGCACATATTGTTTATTTAGTTTCCATTTAATTTAATCCCGGTTTAAACATGTATTTTAATACATTTAAAGTTCCACATAAAACAACAAAAAACACAAGTCACTTTTTTTTTTTTTTTCGATGTAATTAGATGCGCGTGCACGCCTACGATGCGCACACTCGCCCGCCAGCTTTGCTACTGGCGGAGTTTATTTCCAGCTTTTCCTATTACCATAACTTCGGCAATTTACATTTAAGCTTAACTTACAACAATGATGTGATTTTTAAAATTGGCGGGCAATTGACATTAACATTACATTAACATTAACATCTACAGACATGTTTACATTCTATCAGTATTACAGTCTGGCAGCCCTATTTTGACATTCGCAATAATCGACGTACATTTATACAAACAGGTGGTCACAAAGAGATAGTATTGAACAAATTGCAACATTAATGACATTTTTAAACTAATTTAATTCTATTTATTTTCTATTTAAGGTACTGGAGGATCATCATCGTCGTCTGGAGCAGTGTGGATGGCACAGGGCGCATCCGCCTCAGCGCTGGATGTGCACGTGTGTGTGATGCAGCAGATCACGCATCTGCGGCATCAGAATTGGCAGAGGCTGGATCCAGGAGTTGGCGTGAATGGAGATGGGGTTTGATGAGCGACTCTGGTCCGGCCGCCCACGTTGCTTCTACCTGGAGAAATGGGGATTGACACTGGTCCGGCCAATCAGGGTGCGTTGGCCAGTGGAAATGGCCGCAGTGGAGATGGTCGCATATGAGTGCGGATTGGCTGCATCCGAGTGGCTGCTGGTCCGGCCACCCAGGATGCATTGTCGATGCAGATGGAGATGGAGATGGCGCGCTGGCCATTGTCGTCTGTATTGGCTGGCCTCGTCGTTGGATTGCTGCTGCTGCTGTTTTGTGATGATGATGGCGTGACGTCACGGCCATCGGTTGCTGGCAGCGTTGTCGGAGGGGCGTCCAAATTGGGCCCAACTTGCAACACAATGTTGCAGTTGGTGGCGAGGCAGGTACTGGAGAGGCTGATCTGTGAGTGTATTGACAGGTAAGTGTGATTAGTAAAAGTATTGGCTATTTTGTGTTGATGCGTGAATTGATGTTTTTTTCTTCTTTTAGCGGCAGCCTGGATGTTGTTGGCGACCGCGATAGGGTCTTCAAATTTCGCCCATTTGGCAGAAAGTGGATGGTGAATTTGGTGTGGCAACTGCTGGAGAGGCAGATCTATCGGAGGCGTGTCAGGTACGTATGTTTTGTGTATGTTTGGACCATTTTGTGTTGATGTGTATATTGACGTCATTTTGGTTTATTTACAGTGGCTGCTCTGGACCTGTGCGGTGGATTGTCAGGAGCGTCGTCAAATAAATCCCAAAATGTCGTCCAATTGGCATCAGATGTGTGGTGTTGATGACGGGGCAGCTGCTGGAGGGGCAGATCTGTCGGAGGCGTGGCAGGTACGTGTGATTATTTTGAGTTTTGTCCATATTTTGTTGGTATGCGAATTGACGTCATTTTTGGTTTGTTTCAGTGGCTGCTCTGGACCTGTGCGGTGGATTGTCAGGAGCGTCGTCAATGAATTCCAGGAATGTCGTCAAATTAGCAGCAAAAGTTTGGTCTATTTGTCGTGGCATCTGCTGGTGGGGCAGCTCTGTCGATGGCGTGGCAGGTGAGTACGTATTGGTTATGTGAGTTAATGATTTCCATCTATTTTAGTGGCTGCCTCAGGACCGACTTTTGGGCTCATCAAAAGTAGTCAGAGTAGTAGCTATCGTAGTCGTCTAAGATATCCGCTATCTCGTCGTCAACTGAATCGTCGTCCGTCCACTGGTCGTCGCCATCGTCGCTGAGTGCTTCGCAGTCCATATCAGAGTCCTCCGATACGGCTGCGGCGTCAGGTTGTGAATTGGCGGCGGGCCTTGTAGGTGTTGGTGCTGCTTCTGGTGCTGCTGCTGGAGTCTGTGTTGGAGGATTGGCCGCTGCTGAGTCACTGCCCTTTGCTTCCGTCAGGCTTGCAATTAATGTGGTAAGTTCTTGAAGTTTTTTCTCCAAGTTTTCTATTTTAACTGCGTACTCTTTCAGGATTTCCACACACTTGCCATCGCATTGAATGGCTGGCTGCTGCTGCTTATGCTGGGGATTTCTCGGCGTCTGGAAACGTTTTGGAGTTGGCTGCACCCGTTGATCGCGCTGGCATTGGCGCCCCTTGGCCTGTGGCTGGGAATGATGGCCGCGATGCTGGTGCTGCTGCTGGTGCTGCCGACCCAAATTGTGTCCGCGCTGCTGCTGTTTTTGTTGATGCTGCTCTTCCCTTAGCTTTTGCTGGATCTTGGCCAAATGATTTTCGGCCGGATTGGCTTGCGCACCTCGGCTATACAAGGGCCTGCGGGTGGTGGGCGTTGCTGCTGCAGCTGGTGTTGGTGCTGGTGCTGCTTTGGCCCCCTGTCTGCCGCTTGAATGCTGCTGTTGCTGTTGGTGTTGTGGCCGCTTCTTTTGATATGACTGCTGTTGCTTGGGGGCGGGAATATGAGGCTGCTGTTGTTGGGAAGGACGACGACTGCTCGTCGGCTGTTGCCGTTCTGCCGCTCGTGGCTGCTGCTGCTGCTCAGCATTCCCAGACCGCAACACCCTGCTGTAGGAGGGCCTGCCATTGCCTCTGGTGCCTGTGTTTGCTGTCTGCTGTTGTTGTTGCTGGGATTGGGATTGGCGACTCGGCTGCTGAGTTTGTGGACGATGTTGATCAGTTGGCTGCTGTGGCTGCTGGCGTTGCTGTTGGTACTGCTGCCTTTGCTGCTCAGCGATGAGCCTGTTTGCCCTTAAATGGCTGCGGGCCTTTTTGTAGGCGGGACAACCCTTGTAGCAGCTCACGTGCTTGCCGCTACAATTGGCGCATTTGGGATCCTCCTGCCTGGGTTTCCTGCATGCTGTTGTGGGGTGATCTCCTGCGCATTTCATGCACTTGTATGGCCGTCTGCAGTAGTTTTTTGTGTGCCCAAACTCCTGGCACCGATGGCATTGAGCTGGATCGCGTGGCTTGGCTTGTCGTACTATGGAGACGCATTGATTGGCCAGGTTTTTAATGTCCAGAATTGCCTCATGGCCGCCATCCGCCTTGGGCTGAATTTCAACCTCAAAAATATTTAGAGGCCTCCCATTAAAACGATGTTTGAGTCCTCGGATAAACCTCGCAGTAAATCCGAGTCGTTCCAGCTCCTCAGAGATCCAGCTGCTGGGCGTGGTGTGGTGTAAATGACGCACTATTACACGATAGCCCCTTTCGCTGCGCGGCTGGTGTGTGTGCAATTGGGTGCTGTCTTCAGCTAGGGCGTTCTGAATGGCGTTGTAGGTTGTCATGTCGTCGCAGTGGACTCTGAGTCCACTGTTGGCCATCGATTTCGTCGTGAATTTCCCCACGTTCGGATTTGTTGTCAATTTATTTATCAGGGGTACAATTGCAGGCACCAGGGGCAGGAAGATTGTTGGGACCTTGGTGCTGCGTAATGACGGTTGGACTGGCGTTAAATTTATACTAATGGCTGCCTGATGTTGCGGCTGATGATTGTCCGTTTCCATCTGTTGGCTTTCAGCCTCTATCCTTTGGGACTACTCCCAGCTGCTGGGAGTAGTGTGATGTAAATGACGCACTATTACACGATAGCCCCTTTCGCTGCGCGGCTGGTGTGTGTGCAATTGGGTGCTGTCTTCAGCTAGGGCGTTCTGAATGGCGTTGTAGGTTGTCATGTCGTCGCAGTGGACTCTGAGTCCACTGTTGGCCATCGATTTCGTCGTGAATTTCCCCACGTTCGGATTTGTTGTCAATTTGTTAATCAGGGGTACAATTGCAGGCACCAGGGGCAGGAAGATTGTTGGGACCTTGGTGCTGCGTAATGACGGTTGGACGGGCGTTATATTTATACTAATGTCTGGCTGATGTTGCGGCTGATGGTTGTCCGTCTCCATCTGTTGGCTTTCAGCCTCTATCCTTTGGGGCTCCCTATGTTGGACCTCCGGAACCGGAACCACACTATTTGACGGTGTGCGTATTTGCCCAGCATCTGACTCCATCTGCCGGGTCTCATGATGCAGCCTTTTCGCGAATTGGCTCTTGAACATGGGCGTGTCCAGAGTGAGGCAGGTGAAGTCATCGTCATCTGTATCCGTTTCGATCGCCGCGCATCTTCTTTTGAGCGGCGAGCGAAACGAATTTGTAGTCAATTTATCCTTTGCTATAGGGGTAAGGGGCAGGGGCGAGGGCATTTCATTGGCCAGTAGCGGGGGAACGCTAATTAGCCATTCCTTTACCAGCTGTGTTCTGGTACTAGGCCTTGTCTGAGTATTATGCTCGTCCGCCTGAGTCAGAGTGGGCAGCAAGCATTTTCTGCTTCTGCTAGTATTATTGCGTTCAGCTGTCGTCAAACTTTGTTGCTGTTGCTGGTCATTGTTTTTCTGTGTGCCGTTTACAGTTTCGGCATAAGTCAGTGTGTTTGTTTGTGTTTTGTTATTGGCGTAGGTCAGGCTAGCTTCGTTCTTGTATGTGTTTGTGTTTTGGTTCGGCGGGAGAGAGCAAGCATCTCTCTTTTTGTCATAAGTGTGTGAGTGCATGTTTGGCGGCAAACGCTTTGGGGCTTGATGTGACGAGCCTCCGTTTTGATTGTGCGCCGAGGGTTCGGCTGCCGAGAGAGCGCAAGCGTCGCTCTCTCTGATGCTTGTGTGAGTTGTTTGCTTGTTTTTGTTTTTGCTAATGTTTTGGCGCGAAAACATATGGGCATAACATTTGTTCTTGTTATGTTTATGTGCACTTAAATGCTCTTTTGTTAGTGCGAAAGCGCCGCTATTTTTGGAACCCGTTGCACTTTCGCTGGGGGCTATTTTTGTCTGCGTGTTTGTACGTGTATTTGATGGCGGTTTTTCTTGTATGTTGGCGTCTGTTTTTGGTGGGATTGGCGGGTATTTTCTAACATATAAACCCCTGTCCACGAAACGACGCTCGAACTCCAGCACCGTAGCTCCCAAGGAGCTCAGGGTACTCTCTGGCGAGTCCGTCTCCAACTCAGCCAGATCCGCATCCCCCTCTGAGTCGAACATTGGTTCGAAGAGGGAAGCATTTGCGGAGGGGTTCCCTCCCAGGGGCCTGGTCGATATGACGGCAGAACTTATTTGAGTAACGCACTCACCACCCGCTTCGGCTCTTGCCGAGTTGTCCGTAGCATCCATAACATCCATTTTGTTGGTCGTCAGATTTGGAGCAAGTGCGTCCATTTGGTGGCCTGGTCCAGGTACTCAGTAGCTTGCTTTTCCTCTTTCCTCAGTTGGGTTTATTGGCTTCACTATTACGGCACGGTTACAGATGATTATATTGCATTATTTGCAATTATTTGGCACATATTGTTTATTTAGTTTTCATTTAATTTAATCCCGGTTTAAACATGTATTTTATTACATTTAAAGTTCCACATAAAACAACAAAAAACACAAGTCACTTTTTTTTTTTTTTTCGATATAATTAGATGCGCGTGCACGCCTACGATGCGCACACTCGCCCGCCAGCTTTGCTACTGGCGGAGTTTATTTCCAGCTTTTCTTATTACCATAACTTCGGCAATTTACATTTAAGCTTAACTAACAACAATAATGTTCTTTTGAATTTTTGCGGGCAATTGACATTAACATTACATTAGCATTAACATCTACAGACATGTTTACATTCTATCAGTATTACAGTCTGGCAGCCCTATTTTGACATTCGCAATAATCGACGTACATTTATACAAACAGGTGGTCACAAAGAGATAAGTATTGAACAAATTGCAACATTAATGACATTTTTAAACTAATTAAATTATATTTATTTTCTATTTCAGGTACTGGAGGATCATCATCGTCGTCTGGAGCAGTGTGGATGGCACAGGGCGCATCCGCCTCAGCGCTGGATGTGCACGTGTGTGTGATGCAGCAGATCACGCATCTGCGGCATCAGAATTGGCAGGCAGAATCCAGGAGTTGGCGTGGATGGTGATGGTGTTTGACGAGCGACTCTGGTCCGGCCGCCCACGTTGCTTCTGCCTGGAGAAATGGGGATTGACACTGGTCCGGCCAATCGGGGTGCGATGACCAGTGGAAATGGCCGCAGTGGAGATGGCCGCATATGAGTGCGGATTGGCTGCATCCGAGTGGCTGCTGGTCCGGCCACCCAGGATACACTGTCGATGTCGATGTAGATGGAGCGCTGGCCAGAGTCGACTGTATTGGCTGGCCTCGTCGTTGGATTGCCGCTGCTGTTTTTTGATGATGGCGTTACGTCACGGCCATCGGTTGACGGCAGCGCAATCGGAGAGGCGTCCGAATTGGGCCCAACTTGCAACAAAATGTTGCGGTTGGTGGCGAGGTAGGTACTGGAGAGGCTGATCTGTGAGTGTATTGACAGGTAAGTGTGATTAGTAAAAGTATTGGCTATTTTGTGTTGATGCGTGAATTGATGTTTTTTCTTCTTTTTAGCGGCAGTCTGGATGTTGATGGCGACGGCGATAGGGGCCTCAATTTCGCCCATTTTGCAGGAATTGGATGTCGAATTTAGTGTGGCAACTGCTGAAGAGGCAGCTCTATCGGAGGCGTGGCAGGCTACGTATGTTTTGAGTGAGTTTGGACCATTTTGTGTTGATGTGTGAATTGATGTTTTTACTCCTTTTAGCGGCAGCCTGAGGACTGGATGTTGTTGGCGACCGCGATAGGGCCTTCAAATTTCGCCCATTTGGCAGAAAGTGGATGGTGAATTTGGTGTGGCAACTGCTGGAGAGGCAGATCTATCGGAGGCGTGGCAGGTACGTATGTTTTGTGTATGTTTGGACCATTTTGTGTTGATGTGTATATTGACGTCATTTTGGTTTATTTACAGTGGCTGCTCTGGACCTGTGCGGTGGATTGTCAGGAGCGTCGTCAATAAATCCTAAAATGTCGTCCAATTGGCATCAGATGTGTGGTGTTGATGACGGGGCAGCTGCTGGAGGGGCAGATCTGTCGGAGGCGTGGCAGGTACGTGTGATTATTTTGAGTTTTGTCCATATTGTGTTGATGTGTGTATTGACGTCATTTTGTATTATTTCAGTGGCTGCTCTGGACCTGTGCGGTGGATTGTCAGGCTGCCTCAGGACCGACTTTTGGGCTCATCAAAAGTAGTCAGAGTAGTAGCTATCGTAGTCGTCTAGGATATCCGCTATCTCGTCGTCAACTGAATCGTCGTCCGTCCACTGGTCGTCGCCATCGTCGCTGAGTGCTTCGCAGTCCATATCAGAGTCCTCCGATACGGCTGCGGCGTCAGGTTGTGTATTGGCGGCGGGTCTTGTAGGTGTTGGTGCTGCTGCTGGTGCTGCTGCTGGAGTCTGTGTTGGAGGATTGGCCGCTGCTGAGCCACTGCCCTTTGCCTCCGTCAGGCTTGCAATTAATGTGGTAAGTTCTTGAAGTCGTTTCTCCAAGTTTTCTATTTTAACTGCATACTCTTTTAGGAGTCCCACACACTTGCCATCGCATTGGATGGCTGGCTGCTGCTGATGCTGGGGATTTCTCGGCGTCTGGAAACGTTTTGGAGTTGGCTGCACCCGTTGATCGCGCTGGCATTGGCGCCCCTTGGCCTGTGGCTGGGAATGATGGCCGCGATGCTGGTGCTGCTGCTGGTGCTGCCGACCCAAATTGTGTCCGCGCTGCTGCTGTTTTTGTTCTTGTTGCTGCTGCTGCTCTTGCCTTAGCTTTTTCTGGAACTTGGCCAAATGATTTTCGGCCGGATTGGCTTGCGCACCTCGGCTATACAAGGGCCTGCGGGTGTTGGGCGTTGCTGCTGCTGCTGCAGCTGGTGTTGGTGCTGCTTTGGCCCCTTGTCTGCCGCTTGAATGCTGCTGTTGCTGTTGGTGTTGTGGCCGCTTCTTTTGAGATGACTGCTGTTGCTTGGGGGCGGGGATATGAGGCTGCTGTTGTTGGGAAGGACGACGACTGCTCGTCGGCTGTTGCCGTTCTGCCGCTCGTGGCTGCTGCTGCTGCTCAGCATTCCCGGACCGCAACACCCTGCTGTAGGAAGGCCTGCCATTGCCTCTGGTGCCAGTGTTTGCTGTCTGCTGTTGTTGTTGCTGGGATTGGCGACTCGGCTGCTGAGTTTGAGGACGTTGTTGGTCAGTTGGCTGCTGTGGCTGCTGGCGTTGCTGTTGATACTGCTGCCTCTGCTGCTCACCGATGAGCCGGTTTGCCCTTAGCTGGCTACGAGCCTTTTTGTAGGCGGCACATCCCTTGTAGCAGCTCACGTGCTTGCCGCTACAGTTGGCGCATTTGGGATCCTCCTGCCTGGGTTTCCTGCATGCTGTTGTGGGGTGATCTCCTGCGCATTTCATGCACTTGTATGGCCGTCTGCAGTAGTTTTTTGTGTGCCCAAACTCCTGGCACCGATGGCACTGGGCTGGATCGCGTGGCTTGGCTTGTCTCACTATGGAGATGCATTGATTGGCCAGGTTTTTAATGTCAAGAATTGCCTCATGGCCACCATCCGCCTTGGGCTGAATCTCCACCTCAAAAATGTTTAGAGGCCTCCCATTAAAACGGTGTTTTAATCCTCGGATAAACCTGGCAGTGTATCCGAGTCGTTCCAGCTCCTCCGTTATCCAGCTGCTGGGAGTAGTGTGATGTAAATGACGCACTATTACACGATAGCCCCTTTCGCTGCGCGGCTGGGGTGTGTGCAGTTGGGTGCTATCTTCAGCTAGGGCGTTCTGTATGGCGTTGTATGTTATCATGTCGTCGCAGTGGACTCTGAGTCCACTGTTGGCCATCGATTTCGTTGTGAATTTCCCCACGTTCGGATTTATTGTCAATTTGTTAATCAGGGGTACAATTGCAGGCACCAGGGGCAGGAAGATTGTAGGGACCTTGGTGCTGCGTAATGACGGTTGGACGGGCGTTATATTTATACTAATGGCTGGCTGATGTTGTGTCTGATGGCTGATGTTGCGGCTGATGTTGCGTTCAGACTCCTCCCTTTGAGGCTCCCTATGTTGGACCTCACTTGGTGGGACCGGAACCTCACTATTTGGCGGTGTGCTTATTTGGCCAACATCTGACTCCATCTGCCGGGTCTCGTGATGCAGCCTTTTCGCGAATTGGCTCTTGAACATGGGCGTGTCCAGAGTGAGGCAGGTGAAGTCATCGTCATCTGTATCCGTTTCGATCGCCGCGCATCTTCTTTTGAGCGGCGAGCGAAACGAATTTGTAGTCAATTTATCCTTTGCTATAGGGGTAAGGGGCAGGGGCGAGGGCATTTCATTGGCCAGTAGCGGGGGAACGCTAATTAGCCATTCCTTTACCAGCTGTGTTCTGGTACTAGGCCTTGTCTGAGTATTATGCTCGTCCGCCTGAGTCAGAGTAGGCAGCAAGCATTTTCTGCTTCTGCTAGTATTATTGCGTTCAGCTGTCGTCAAACTTTGTTGCTGTTGCTGGTCAGTCCGTCTCCAACTCAGCCAGATCCGCATCCCCCTCTGAGTCGAACATTGGTTCGAAGAGGGAAGCATTTGCGGAGGGGTTCCCTCCCAGGGGCCTGGTCGATATGACGGCAGAACTTATTTGAGTAACGCACTCACCACCCGCTTCGGCTCTTGCCGAGTTGTCCATATCATCCATAACATCCATTTTGTTGGTCGTCAGATTTGGAGCAAGTGCGTCCATTTGGTGGCCTGGTCCAGGTACTCAGTAGCTTGCTTTTCCTTCCTCTTTCCTCAGTTGGGTTTATTGGCTTCACTATTACGGCACGGTTACAGATGATTATATTGCATTATTTGCAATTATTTGGCACATATTGTTTATTTAGTTTCCATTTAATTTAATCCCGGTTTAAACATGTATTTTAATACATTTAAAGTTCCACATAAAACAACAAAAAACACAAGTCACTTTTTTTTTTTTTTTCGATGTAATTAGATGCGCGTGCACGCCTACGATGCGCACACTCGCCCGCCAGCTTTGCTACTGGCGGAGTTTATTTCCAGCTTTTCCTATTACCATAACTTCGGCAATTTACATTTAAGCTTAACTTACAACAATGATGTGATTTTTAAAATTGGCGGGCAATTGACATTAACATTACATTAACATTAACATCTACAGACATGTTTACATTCTATCAGTATTACAGTCTGGCAGCCCTATTTTGACATTCGCAATAATCGACGTACATTTATACAAACAGGTGGTCACAAAGAGATAGTATTGAACAAATTGCAACATTAATGACATTTTTAAACTAATTTAATTCTATTTATTTTCTATTTAAGGTACTGGAGGATCATCATCGTCGTCTGGAGCAGTGTGGATGGCACAGGGCGCATCCGCCTCAGCGCTGGATGTGCACGTGTGTGTGATGCAGCAGATCACGCATCTGCGGCATCAGAATTGGCAGAGGCTGGATCCAGGAGTTGGCGTGAATGGAGATGGGGTTTGATGAGCGACTCTGGTCCGGCCGCCCACGTTGCTTCTACCTGGAGAAATGGGGATTGACACTGGTCCGGCCAATCAGGGTGCGTTGGCCAGTGGAAATGGCCGCAGTGGAGATGGTCGCATATGAGTGCGGATTGGCTGCATCCGAGTGGCTGCTGGTCCGGCCACCCAGGATGCATTGTCGATGCAGATGGAGATGGAGATGGCGCGCTGGCCATTGTCGTCTGTATTGGCTGGCCTCGTCGTTGGATTGCTGCTGCTGCTGTTTTGTGATGATGATGGCGTGACGTCACGGCCATCGGTTGCTGGCAGCGTTGTCGGAGGGGCGTCCAAATTGGGCCCAACTTGCAACACAATGTTGCAGTTGGTGGCGAGGCAGGTACTGGAGAGGCTGATCTGTGAGTGTATTGACAGGTAAGTGTGATTAGTAAAAGTATTGGCTATTTTGTGTTGATGCGTGAATTGATGTTTTTTTCTTCTTTTAGCGGCAGCCTGGATGTTGTTGGCGACGACGATAGGGTCTTCAAATTTCGCCCATTTGGCAGGAATTGGATGGCGAAATTGTCGTGGCACCTGCTGGAGAGGCAGCTCTATCGGAGGCGTGGCAGGTACGTATGTTTAGTGTGAGTTTGGACCATTTTGTGTTGATGTGTGTATTGATGTTTTTTCATCTTTTTAGCGGCAGCCTGAGGACTGGATGTTGCTGGCGACCGCGATAGGGCCTTCAAATTTCGCCCATTTGGCAGAAAGTGGATGGTGAATTTGGTGTGGCAACTGCTGGAGAGGCAGATCTATCGGAGGCGTGTCAGGTACGTATGTTTTGTGTATGTTTGGACCATTTTGTGTTGATGTGTATATTGACGTCATTTTGGTTTATTTACAGTGGCTGCTCTGGACCTGTGCGGTGGATTGTCAGGAGCGTCGTCAAATAAATCCCAAAATGTCGTCCAATTGGCATCAGATGTGTGGTGTTGATGACGGGGCAGCTGCTGGAGGGGCAGATCTGTCGGAGGCGTGGCAGGTACGTGTGATTATTTTGAGTTTTGTCCATATTTTGTTGGTATGCGAATTGACGTCATTTTTGGTTTGTTTCAGTGGCTGCTCTGGACCTGTGCGGTGGATTGTCAGGAGCGTCGTCAATGAATTCCAGGAATGTCGTCAAATTAGCAGCAAAAGTTTGGTCTATTTGTCGTGGCATCTGCTGGTGGGGCAGCTCTGTCGATGGCGTGGCAGGTGAGTACGTATTGGTTATGTGAGTTAATGATTTCCATCTATTTTAGTGGCTGCCTCAGGACCGACTTTTGGGCTCATCAAAAGTAGTCAGAGTAGTAGCTATCGTAGTCGTCTAAGATATCCGCTATCTCGTCGTCAACTGAATCGTCGTCGGTCCACTGGTCGTCGCCATCGTCGCTGAGTGCTTCGCAGTCCATATCAGAGTCCTCCGATACGGCTGCGGCGTCAGGTTGTGAATTGGCGGCGGGCCTTGTAGGTGTTGGTGCTGCTTCTGGTGCTGCTGCTGGAGTCTGTGTTGGAGGATTGGCCGCTGCTGAGTCACTGCCCTTTGCTTCCGTCAGGCTTGCAATTAATGTGGTAAGTTCTTGAAGTTTTTTCTCCAAGTTTTCTATTTTAACTGCGTACTCTTTCAGGATTTCCACACACTTGCCATCGCATTGAATGGCTGGCTGCTGCTGCTTATGCTGGGGATTTCTCGGCGTCTGGAAACGTTTTGGAGTTGGCTGCACCCGTTGATCGCGCTGGCATTGGCGCCCCTTGGCCTGTGGCTGGGAATGATGGCCGCGATGCTGGTGCTGCTGCTGGTGCTGCCGACCCAAATTGTGTCCGCGCTGCTGATGTTTTTGTTGCTGCTGCTCTTCCCTTAGCTTTTGCTGGATCTTGGCCAAATGATTTTCGGCCGGATTGGCTTGCGCACCTCGGCTATACAAGGGCCTGCGGGTGGTGGGCGTTGCTGCTGCAGCTGGTGTTGGTGCTGGTGCTGCTTTGGCCCCCTGTCTGCCGCTTGAATGCTGCTGTTGCTGTTGGTGTTGTGGCCGCTTCTTTTGAGATGACTGCTGTTGCTTGGGGGCGGGAATATGAGGCTGCTGTTGTTGGGAAGGACGACGACTGCTCGTCGGCTGTTGCCGTTCTGCCGCTCGTGGCTGCTGCTGCTGCTCAGCATTCCCAGACCGCAACACCCTGCTGTAGGAGGGCCTGCCATTGCCTCTGGTGCCTGTGTTTGCTGTCTGCTGTTGTTGTTGCTGGGATTGGGATTGGCGACTCGGCTGCTGAGTTTGTGGACGATGTTGATCAGTTGGCTGCTGTGGCTGCTGGCTTTGCTGTTGGTACTGCTGTCTTTGCTGCTCAGCGATGAGCCTGTTTGCCCTTAAATGGCTGCGGGCCTTTTTGTAGGCGGGACAACCCTTGTAGCAGCTCACGTGCTTGCCGCTACAATTGGCGCATTTGGGATCCTCCTGCCTGGGTTTCCTGCATGCTGTTGTGGGGTGATCTCCTGCGCATTTCATGCACTTGTATGGCCGTCTGCAGTAGTTTTTTGTGTGCCCAAACTCCTGGCACCGATGGCATTGAGCTGGATCGCGTGGCTTGGCTTGTCTTACTATGGAGACGCATTGATTGGCCAGGTTTTTAATGTCCAGAATTGCCTCATGGCCGCCATCCGCCTTGGGCTGAATTTCAACCTCAAAAATATTTAGAGGCCTCCCATTAAAACGATGTTTGAGTCCTCGGATAAACCTCGCAGTAAATCCGAGTCGTTCCAGCTCCTCAGAGATCCAGCTGCTGGGCGTGGTGTGGTGTAAATGACGCACTATTACACGATAGCCCCTTTCGCTGCGCGGCTGGTGTGTGTGCAATTGGGTGCTGTCTTCAGCTAGGGCGTTCTGAATGGCGTTGTAGGTTGTCATGTCGTCGCAGTGGACTCTGAGTCCACTGTTGGCCATCGATTTCGTCGTGAATTTCCCCACGTTCGGATTTGTTGTCAATTTATTTATCAGGGGTACAATTGCAGGCACCAGGGGCAGGAAGATTGTTGGGACCTTGGTGCTGCGTAATGACGGTTGGACTGGCGTTAAATTTATACTAATGGCTGCCTGATGTTGCGGCTGATGATTGTCCGTTTCCATCTGTTGGCTTTCAGCCTCTATCCTTTGGGGCTCCCTATGTTGGACCTCCGGAACCGGAACCACACTATTTGACGGTGTGCGTATTTGCCCAGCATCTGACTCCATCTGCCGAGTCTCATGATGCAGCCTTTTCGCGAATTGGCTCTTGAACATGGGCGTGTCCAGAGTGAGGCAGGTGAAGTCATCGTCATCTGTATCCGTTTCGATCGCCGCGCATCTTCTTTTGAGCGGCGAGCGAAACGAATCTGTAGTCAGGTTATCCTTTGCTATAGGGGTAAGGGGCAGGGGCGAGGGCATTTCATTGGCCAGTAGCGGGGGAACGCTAATTAGCAATTCCTTTACCAGCTGTGTTCTGGTACTAGGCCTTGTCTGAGTATTATGCTCGTCCGCCTGAGTCAGAGTGGGCAGCAAGCATTTTCTGCTTCTGCTAGTATTATTGCGTTCAGCTGTCGTCAAACTTTGTTGCTGTTGCTGGTCATTGTTTTTCTGTGTGCCGTTTACAGTTTCGGCATAAGTCAGTGTGTTTGTTTGTGTTTTGTTATTGGCGTAGGTCAGGCTAGCTTCGTTCTTGTATGTGTTTGTGTTTTGGTTCGGCGGGAGAGAGCAAGCATCTCTCTTTTTGTCATAAGTGTGTGAGTGCATGTTTGGCGGCAAACGCTTTGGGGCTTGATGTGACGAGCCTCCGTTTTGATTGTGCGCCGAGGGTTCGGCTGCCGAGAGAGCGCAAGCGTCGCTCTCTCTGATGCTTGTGTGAGTTGTTTGCTTGTTTTTGTTTTCGCTAATGTTTTGGCGCGAAAACATATGGGCATAACATTTGTTCTTGTTATGTTTATGTGCACTTAAATGCTCTTTTGTTAGTGCGAAAGCGCCGCTATTTTTGGAACCCGTTGCACTTTCGCTGGGGGCTATTTTTGTCTGCGTGTTTGTACGTGTATTTGATGGCGGTTTTTCTTGTATGTTGGCGTCTGTTTTTGGTGGGATTGGCGGGTATTTTCTAACATATAAACCCCTGTCCACGAAACGACGCTCGAACTCCAGCACCGTAGCTCCCAAGGAGCTCAGGGTACTCTCTGGCGAGTCCGTCTCCAACTCAGCCAGATCCGCATCCCCCTCTGAGTCGAACATTGGTTCGAAGAGGGAAGCATTTGCGGAGGGGTTCCCTCCCAGGGGCCTGGTCATTATATCGGTAGCACTATTTTGAGTAACGCACTCACCACCCGCTTCGGCTCTTGCCGAGTTGTCCATATCATCCATAACATCCATTTTGTTGGTCGTCAGATTTGGAGCAAGTGCGTCCATTTGGTGGCCTGGTCCAGGTACTCAGTAGCTTGCTTTTCCTTCCTCTTTCCTCAGTTGGGTTTATTGGCTTCACTATTACGGCACGGTTACAGATGATTATATTGCATTTATTGCAATTATTTGGCACATATTGTTTATTTAGTTCATTTAGTCCCGGTTGAAACATGTACTTTAATACATTTAAAGTTCCACATAAAACAACAAAAAACACAAGTCACTTTTTTTTTTTTTTTTTTTTTTTTTTTGCGCGTGCACGCCTACGATGCGCACACTCGCCCGCCAGCTTTGCTACTGGCGGAGTTTATTTCCAGCTTTTCCTATTACCATAACTTCGGCAATTTACATTTAAGCTTAACTTACAACAATGATGTGATTTTTAAAATTGGCGGGCAATTGACATTAACATTACATTAACATTAACATCTACAGACATGTTTACATTCTATCAGTATTACAGTCTGGTAGCCCTATTTTGACATTCGCAATAATTGACGTACATTTATACAAACAAAGAGATAAGTATTGAACAGATTGCAACATTAATGATATTTATAGACTAATTTAATTCTATTTATTTTCTATTTCAGGTACTGGAGGATCATCGTCGTCGTCTGGAGCAGAGTGGATGGCACAGGGCGCATCCGCCTCAGCGCTGGATGTGCACGTGTGTGTGATGCAGCAGATCACGCATCTGCGGCATCAGAATTGGCAGAGGCAGAATCCAGGAGTTGGCGTGGATGGTGATGGTGTTTGACGAGCGACTCTGGTCCGGCCGCCCACGTTGCTTCTGCCTGGAGAAATGGGGATTGACACTGGTCCGGCCAATCGGGGTGCGATGACCAGTGGAAATGGCCGCAGTGGAGATGGCCGCATATGAGTGCGGATTGGCTGCATCCGAGTGGCTCTGGTCCGGCCACCCAGGATGCACTGTCGATGTAGATGGAGATGGAGATGGCGCGCTGGCCATTGGTGTCTGTATTGGCTGGCCTCGTCGTTGGATTGCTGCTGCTGTTTTGTGATGATGGCGTGACGTCACGGCCATCGGTTGCTGGCAGCGTTGTTGGAGGGGCGTCCAAATTGGGCCCAACTTGCAACAAAATGTTGCGGTTGGTGGCGAGGCAGGTACTGGAGAGGCTGATCTGTGAGTGTATTGAAGGTAAGTGTGATTAGTAGAAGTAATGGCTATTTTGTGTTGATGCGTGAATTGATGTTTTTTTTCTTCTTTTAGCGGCAGTCTGGATGTTGATGGCGACGACGATAGGGGCCTCAAATTTCGCCCATTTGGCAGGAATTGGATGGCGAATTTGGTGTGGCACCTGCTGGAGAGGCAGCTCTACCGGAGGCGTGGCAGGTACATATGTTTTGAGTGAGTTTGGACCATTTTGTGTTGAAGTGTGTATTGATGTTTTCTTCTTTTTAGCGGCAGCCTGAGGACTGGGTGTTGTTGGCGACGGCGATAGGGCCTTAAAATTTCGCCCATTTGGCAGAAAGTGGATGGAGAATTTGGTGTGGCAACTGCTGGAGAGGCAGCTCTATCGGAGGCGTGGCAGGTACGTATGTTTTGTGTGTATTTGGACCATTTTGTGTTGATGTGTGTATTGACGTCATTTTGGTTTGTTTACAGTGGCTGCTCTGGACCTGTGCGGTGGATTGTCAGGAGCGTCGTCAATAGATCCAAAAATGTCGTCCAATTGGCATCAGATGTGTGGTGTTGATGACGGGGCAGCTGCTGGAGGGGCAGATCTGTCGGAGGCGTGGCAGGTACGTGTGATTATTTTGAGTTTTGTCCATATTTTGTTGGTATGCGAATTGACGTCATTTTGTTTTATTTCAGTGGCTGCTCTGGACCTGTGCGGTGGATTGTCAGGCTGCCTCAGGACCGACTTTTGGGCTCATCAAAAGTAGTCAGAGTAGTAGCTATCGTAGTCGTCTAGGATATCCGCTATCTCGTCGTCAACTGAATCGTCGTCCGTCCACTGGTCGTCGCCATCGTCGCTGAGTGCTTCGCAGTCCATATCAGAGTCCTCCGATACGGCTGCGGCGTCTGGTTGTGTATTGGCGGCGGGTCTTGTAGGTGTTGGTGCTGCTGCTGGTGCTGCTGCTGGAGTCTGTGTTGGAGGATTGGCCGCTGCTGAGCCACTGCCCTTTGCCTCCGTCAGGCTTGCAATTAGTATGGTAAGCTCTTGCAGTCTTTTCTCCAAGTTTTCTATTTTGACGGCGTACTCTTTTAAGGTTTCCACACACTTGCCATCGCATTGGATGGCTGGCTGCTGCTGATGCTGGGGAGTTTTTGGTGTCTGGAAACGATTTGGAGTTGGCTGCACCCGTTGATCGCGCTGGCATTGGCGCCCCTTGGCCTGTGGCTGGGAATGATGGCCGCGATGCTGGTGCTGCTGCTGGTGCTGCCGACCCAAATTGTGTCCGCGCTGCTGCTGTTTTTGTTCTTGTTGCTGCTGCTGCTCTTCCCTTAGAATTTGCTGGAACTTGGCCAAATGATTTGAAGCCGGATTGGCTTGCGCACCTCGGCTATACAAGGGCCTGCGGGTGTTGGGCGTTGCTGCTGCTGCTGCAGCTGGTGTTGGTGCTGCTTTGGCACCTTGTCTGCCGCTTGAATGCTGCTGTTGCTGTTGGTGTTGTGGCCGCTTCTTCTGAGATGACTGCTGTTGCTTGGGGGCGGGGATATGAGGCTGCTTTTGCTGGGAAGGACGACGACTGCTGTTCGGCTGTTGCCGTTCTGCCGCGCGTGGCTGCTGCTGCTGCTCAGCATTCCCGGACCGCAACACCCTGCTGTAGGAAGGCCTGCCATTGCCTCTGGTGCCTGTGTTTGCTGTCTGCTGTTGTTGTTGCTGGGATTGGCGACTCGGCTGCTGAGTTTGTGGGCGTTGTTGGTCAGTTGGCTGCTGTGGCTGCTGGCGTTGCTGTTGGTACTGCTGCCTTTGCTGCTCAGCGATGAGCCTGTTTGCCCTTAAATGGCTGCGGGCCTTTTTGTAGGCGGGACAACCCTTGTAGCAGCTCACGTGCTTGCCGCTACAATTCGCGCATTTAGGATCCTCCTGCCTGGGTTTCCTGCATGCTGTTGTGGGGTGATCTCCTGCGCATTTCATACACTTGTATGGCCGTCTGCAGTAGTTTTTTGTATGCCCAAACTCCTGGCACCGATGGCACTGGGCTGGATCGCGTGGCTTGGCTTGTCTTACTATGGAGACGCATTGATTGGCCAGGTTTTTAATGTCCAGAATTGCCTCATGGCCGCCATCCGCCTTGGGCTGAATTTCAACCTCAAAAATGTTTAGAGGCCTTCCATTAAAACGGTGTTTGAGTCCTCGGATAAACCGGGTGGTGTATCCGAGCCGTTCCAGCTCCTCCGTTATCCAGCTGCTGGGAGTAGTGTGATGTAAATGACGCACTATTACACGGTAGCCCCTTTCACTGCGCGGCTGGTGTGTGTGCAATTGGGTGCTGTCTTCAGCTAGGGCGTTCTGAATGGCGTTGTAGGTTGTCATGTCGTCGCAGTGGACTCTGAGTCCACTGTTGGCCATCGATTTCGTTGTGAATTTCCCCACGTTCGGATTTGTTGTCAATTTATTTATCAGGGGTACAATTGCAGGCACCAGGGGCAGGAAGATTGTTGGGACCTTGGTGCTGCGTAATGACGGTTGGACGGGAGTTATATTTATACTAATGGCTGGCTGATGTTGCGGCTGATGGTTGTCCGTCTCCATCTGTTGGCTTTCAGCCTCTATCCTTTGGGGCTCCCTATGTTGGACCACCGGAACCGGAACCACACTATTTGACGGTGTGCGTATTTGCCCAGCATCTGACTCCATCTGCCGGGTCTCATGATGCAGCCTTTTCGCGAATTGGCTCTTGAACATGGGCGTGTCCAGAGTGAGGCAGGTGAAGTCATCGTCATCTGTATCCGTTTCTGTAGTCAGGTTATCCTTTGCTATAGGGGTAAGGGGCAGGGGCGAGGGCATTTCATTGGCCAGTAGCGGGGGAACGCTAATTAGCCATTCCTTTACCAGCTGTGTTCTGGTACTAGTCCTTGTCTGAGTATTATGCTCGTCCGCCTGAGTCAGAGTGGGCAGCAAGCATTTTCTGCTTCTGCTAGTATTATTGCGTTCAGCTGTCGTCAGACTTTGTTGCTGTTGCTGGTCATTGTTTTTCTTTATGCCGTTTATGATTTCGGCATAAGTCAATGTGTTTGTTTGTGTTTTGTTATTGGCGTAGGTCAGGCTAGCTTCGTTCTTGTATGTGTTTGTGTTTTGGTTCGGCGGGAGAGAGCAAGCATCTCTCTTTTTGTCATAAGTGTGTGAGTGCATGTTTGGCGGCAAACGCTTTGGGGCTTGATGTGACGAGCCTCCGTTTTGATTGTGCGCCAAGGGTTCGGGCGCTGAGAGAGCGCAAGCGTCGCTCTCTCTGATGCTTGTGTGAGTTGTTTGATTGTTATTGTTTTCGCTAATGTTTTGGCGCGAAAACATATGGGCATAACATTTGTTCTTGTTTTGTTTATGTGCACTTAAATGCTCTTTGGTAAGAGCGAAAGCGCCGCTATTTTGGGAACCCGTTGCACTTTCGCTGGGAACTATTTTTGTCTGCGTGTTTGTACGTGTATTTGATGGCGGTTTTTCTTGTATGTTGGCGTCTGTTTTTGGTGGGATTGGCGGGTATTTTCTAACATATAAACCCCTGTCCACGAAACGACGCTCGAACTCCAGCACCGTAGCTCCCAAGGAGCTCAGGGTACTCTCTGGCGAGTCCGTCTCCAACTCGGCCAGATCCGCATCCCCCTCTGAGTCGAACATTGGTTCGAAGAGGGAAGCATTTGCGGAGGGGTTCCCTCCCAGGGGCCTGGTCATTATATCGGTAGCACTATTTTGAGTAACGCACTCACCACCCGCTTCGGCTCTTGCCGAGTTGTCCATAGCATCCATAACATCCATTTTGTTGGTCGTCAGATTTGGAGCAAGTGCGTCCATTTGGTGGCCTGGTCCAGGTACTCAGTAGCTTGCTTTTCCTTCCTCTTTCCTCAGTTGGGTTTATTGGCTTCACTGTTACAGCGCGATCAGAGATGATTATATTGCATTATTTGCAATTATTTGGCACATATTGTTTATTTAGTTTCATTTAATTTAGTCCCGGTTTAAACATGTATTTTAATACATTTAAAGTTCCACATAAAACAACAAAAAACACAAGTCACTTTTTTTTTTCGATGTAATTAGATGCGCGTGCACGCCTACGATGCGCACACTCGCCCGCCAGCTTTGCTACTGGCGGAGTTTATTTCCAGCTTTTCTTATTACCAGTACTTCGGCAATTTACATTTAAGCTTAACTAACAACAATAATGTGATTTTTAAAATTGGCGGGTTGTTAACATTAACATTAGCATTACAGTAGCATTACATTAACATTAACATTAAAACATGAAACTAATGGTCTGGCAGCCCTTATGTGTCAATCACAGGATTAACGTACATAAATCAGCAGGTGGTCACAAACAGATAAGTATTGACAATATTGAACAATTATTTACATTTTAATTTAATTTAATTCTATTTTATTTCTATTTGCAGGTACTGGATCATCGTCGTCGTCTGGAGCAGAGTGTTTGGCACGGTGCGCAACCGTCCGGCGCTGGATGAGCGCGTGTGTAAGGTGCGGCAGGAGACGTGGACAATGCACAGCGCCGTGCAGAGTGGATGGAGCGATCGCCGTGGTCCTCCAGGTGGCCCGGGATTCGGCCAGATTTGTGTGGCGATGGTTGCCAGCAGCCATGAAGCGCAGGAAAACCACCCCTGCGTGGATTCGGATGCGCCATGTGTGCAGCGCAAGCGTGTCCAAATTGGCATTCATGGCCAACCAGCAGCCGTAATGACTCTCGTCCGCGGAGCCCTTCTGGAGGCCGGATGCCGTGGTGACGCCCATGAGAAAGGATCAGAGGAGCAACTAGGGGTGTCGCCCGGTGTCGCAAGCGTGTTTGTACACGCTTCAGGTGAGTTTTGTGCCGTTTTATATTACTCTGTGGAGGGGATAATTTTGCAAATTTTAATGTCATTTTTACATTTACCAGGTACAACGACAATGTCCACCACAGGAACATTGGACTTGCTGCGGCCGGATTGCGACGTCCCAGTGAGCGGCGCCTTGCTGCACCGAAGTGCGGAGTCACTGTGGCGGTGTGCGCAATGTGCCGGCCGGCATCATCGTCGTTGTTGTGGTCATCGTCATCTGAGATGGATTGGACATCGGTGATGATTTGGACGTCGTCGTCGTCGTCGTCATCTGAGATGATTTGGACGTCGTCGTCGTCGTCGTCGTCGACCACCCGTTCAAGGCGCCGTCGGACTTGCTCCAGTCCGTGGTCCAGAAGTGCCTCTTGCGGATTGCGTCGATGGCTGTCGTCCAGGGTGCGTGAGCTGCTGCTTGCAGCCCGTGTCTGGCAACGATGATGTGACGTCTGCCGGTTGCTGCTCGCCAGAATTTGCCGTGTCTGCTGCTGAGTCCGCTGCTGCGTCTGCTGCTGCATCCTGTTGTTGTGTCTGCTGCTGAGTCCGCTGCTGCGTCTGCTGCTGGGTCCGCTGCTGCGTCTGCTGCTGCATCTGCTGCTGAGTCTGCTGCTGCGTCTGCTGCTGAGTCTGCTGCTGCGTCTGCTGCTGCGTCGCTGGATCGGGATCCCCCTCGTAATCTGGCAGGATTATCCTTTGGACAGAAAGTGGCTGGCCGAAGATAAGAGCCACTATTCTTTCTCGGGGAGTTTGGCCGCTGAGGTATCGTTTTCTGAAGCAATTTATCATCGATTCGTTGAACCTTTCGGGGTTCGGATTGATGATATTTTGTTGATGGATTCTTCTTAATTGCCTGGCGTCTGATTCCTCCTGTCTCTTTCTTTTCAGCTCCTCCTCTTCGAGACGGACCAGCGTTGGAAGCGATTCCTCGGAGATGGCCGGATCTGGATGTTGATGATGATGGCTGCTCCGATCCTGATTTTGAGGCTGCAGCGGGCGGAAGTGTTGGAGCAGCTGTTGCAGATAACGTGGTCTCTGCAATCGCTGTGGTTCATACGGCTGCAGTAATAGTTTCCGAGCCTCCGGATTGACATGGCAAGCCAAGGAGTTGGCGAAGCGCCCACTTGCCGCATGGAACACTTCGTCGATTGTGTCTAGATTGTGAGTCTGTCTTATCGCATCGTTCCTGGTGAACCTTGTCGCCTTCATTGCCCGTCTAATAATTTTATTTTGTAGGCTTTGCACCCGTCGCAGCTGGGAATCGGATGTAAGTGCGCCCCAAACCGGAAGACCATATTGCCAAATGGGCATGATGAGCTGCTTGATGACTATAGCCTTGGTTTCGCTTGGCAGCCGGCTTTTTGGGCCAGCAAGCCAGTCCAGTTTGGCCGCTCTTGATCGGAGTTTTGTGCAGATCCTCGTGATGTGTGAGCTTAGGGTGAGTTTTTTGTCCAATTTTATGCCCAGATATGTGTGTGATTTGGACAGTGGCACAGCCTGTCCATTTATAGTCGGCGTTTGCCTTAAGTCCGTTGATCTAATTGTCCTCAGTGTGAATATTACATGTCCGGTTTTTTTCGCATTTATGTTAATGCACCACTTCTTGGCCCATATAGAGAAGTGAGTCAGGTATCTTTGGTTATATTTGACTGCCACATTTGGGATTGCAGATGCGCTCATTATCACCGTGTCGTCGGCATACGTGGACAGCAGCATTGATTCCCGTTCTGGATGGAAGCCAGTGCTGTCCTGGATGAGGTGAGGCATTGGCATGTCCGAGGCATAGATTGTGTATAGGATTGGCCCAAGTACACTACCCTGCGGGACTCCAGCTGATATTTTTCCGATCCTTGACAGTTCCTCGTCTCCGCAGCTCACACAAAAAGTGCGTTCAGCCAGGTAGCTCTCCAGAATGCAGTACAAATTTAAAGGCAGCAGCTTCATCAACTTGTACAGCAGCCCTTCATGCCATACTCGGTCAAAAGCTTCGGAAATGTCCAGGAAAATTGCCGAGCAAACTTGTTTTTTCTCATACGCCTTGAGGATGTATTGAGTGACTCGAGCCAGCTGCTGTTCAGTGCCATGCTCCCGCCGAAATCCAAATTGGTAATTGGGTACGGCCTTGGCAAAATTCTCCACCTCAAACAGTCTCGCCATCAGCAATTTTTCAAAGATCTTTGAAAGGCCAGATAATAGACTGATTGGCCGGTAGGAACACATGTCTGCTGTGTTTTTGCCCGGTTTTAAAATCATTTTAATCTGGGCATGTTTCCACTGACTTGGAAAGTGGCCCAGCCTGAAAATGGAGTTATATATTAGTATTAAATATAATAGCGCTTTTTTTGGCAAATTTTTAATCAGTTTGTTATTGATTTTGTCTCCCCCAGGTGATTTGGACAGCTCCAATGCATCCACAATCTGCATCAGCTCAGGCAGTGTGACTGGTCTGAAGGGAATCCTGGTTTCCTGGTCCGGTTGTAGCTGCTTCTGCCGTTTTGACTGCTCACGCTCTCTATTGATTGCGGCCCGCTCTTCATCTGAATTGGACAGTATCGGGCTGAATCTCTCCTCCAGGTGAGTAGCAAAGGCATCGGCTGTCTCAGCTGTTGACTTTGTCCACGAGACACTTGCCTTGCCTCCAGTCAAAGTTGGCAGCCTCAGTGGCCAGTTTGGCTGCGGCTGTCTTTTGATTGTGCTGGTCAATTTCCAAAGTTTCTGCATTTGATAGCGGTCTTTGTTGTCAATCCCTGTGAACAGTTTGTTGATGTTTTTGTTTTTCAGGATTGTGAGCCCCTTGTTAAGACGATTTTGCGCCGCCCTGTAGTTTCGTCTGGCTTCGATGGTGCGGGTCGCCAGCCAGATCCTCTTGCACTGCTGTTTGATGGAGAGCAGCTCGCTTGTAGCCTCGTCCAGCTTGAGGTGATGGTGCCGGTGATGTTGCTGTGACCGCTGCTGATGATGATGCTGACGCTGCTGTGGCCATCTTCGATGAGTGTTTGGATGCTGCTGTTGATGTTGTGTTGTTGCTGCTGCTGCTGCTACCCGTATATTGTTCAAAAACAAGTAAACGACGTCATCAATGTCCTGCGCTATCCTAATCTCGGTGTTGAGATTGATCAACCGTTCCAGCGACTTTTGGAACAGGCTGATATTGGCGCGTGCTGGGAGCAGATGATTCCTGACTGTGGGCGTAGGATGTCTACGTCCACCGTTGCCGATCGTCAACTCCACCCTGAGCAGCAAGTGATCAGAGTCCAAAACCGAGCTTGAACGGATACTCAGGTGAGTGTCGTTGATTCCTTTGTAGATTCCAAAGTCAATCGCTGATGGTCTCTTTTTTTTGTCGTAGGGATAGTGTGTGGCACCACCGGTGGCCAGCAAATTGCAGCCGTTGTTGGTGTGTACAGCCTCCATCAGTGCTTTCCCTCTGGCGCATCCACGGGCATTTCCCCACCACACATGCTTCGCGTTCCAGTCACCGCATACAAGGAAGCCGGATGCTGTTTCTTCGACGCAGAGTTCTTCAAAATGTCTTATCAATCCAGTAAAATGGGCAGGCGCCCACTTGAATACAGGCGGACAGTAGATCGGCGCAAAAATAATTCCCTTTTTATTTTCCTTTTCAGTGAAGACGATGACAGGTGCACTCTGGATGAATGGCTTTGAAATTGGCTGCAGAGCAGAGTGGGTGACATCGTCCCGGACCAGGATGGCTACTCCCCCTCTGCGATCGTTTGCCGGATTTTGTGCAGTGTAAGTGTGGAATCCGCTCACAGAGACGGCCCTTGTGCGTGTTTCGATGACCATCATTAATTGTATTTTTTCCCTTTTCAGGAAAACTTCGACCTCGTTCAACTTGTTTGTCACACCACACGCGTTCCAGAAGGCAATTTTAAAAGTGTTGCCGTTCTGGCTGACGCTGTGGGTGGAAATAGTCTGTACTGGATTGACTTTTTGGTTTGACAGGCCATTCGGGACTGGACTAAACATAAAAGGCATCATTGGCGGAAGACAGGGCCATGTCCAAAGAGTTTGGTGAACTGCTATTTGTTGTTTTGCTTGTCTTATTTGTATTGATGTTTATTAATTTGACTATTGCAGAAAATAGACTATCGATTTTGGCCTCAAGTCTTGAGAGAAATTCTGCATTTTCTTTATGGGCATGGGACTGGAAATTTGCGGGGAGAGTTTTTTGCTGTTCTTGTTGCTGCTGGTGGTGGTGCTGCTGCTGCTCATCCCTCAACTTCTGTTGGAACTTGGCCAAATGATTTTCGGACGGATTGGCTTGAGCACCTCGGCTATACAAGGGCCTGCGGGTGTTGGGCGTTGCTGCTGCTATTGGAGTTGGTGCTGGTGCTGCTTTGGCCCCTTGTACAACTCTTGCGCGCTGCTGCCGCTGATGCTGCTGCTGCTGTGGCCGCTTCCTTTGTGATGGCTGTTGCTGCTCAACAGTACGGACATATGGCTGCTGCTGTTGCTGTGGTCGGCGATGCTGCTGTTGATGATTGTCCGCTCGTGGCTGTTGCTGCTGCTGCTCCTGCTCAGTAATTCCGCTACGTACTACCCGGCTGTACGACGGCCTACCGCTGCCGCTGATTGTTGCTAGCTGCTGTTGTTGTTGTTGGCGGCCCTGTCGTTGCGTCTGCTGTGACTGCTGCTGATGCTGCTGCGTACGCTGATGTTTGTTGTGTTTCTGTTGTGGGCGTTGCTTCTCGGTTTGCTGCTGTGGCTGCTGGCGTTGCTGTTGATACTGCTGCTCACCGATGAGCCGGTTTGCCCTTATATGGCTACGAGCCTTTTTGTAGGCGGCACATCCCTTGTCGCAGCTCACGTGCTTGCCGCTACAATTGGCGCATTTAGGATCCTCCTGCCTGTGTTTCCTGCATGCTGTTGTGGTGTGATCTCCTGCGCATTTCATGCACTTGAATGGCCGTCTGCAATAATTTTTAGTATGCCCAAACTCCTGGCACCGATGGCATTGGGCTGGATCGCGTGGCTTGGCTTGTCTCACTATCGAGACGCACTGGTTGGCCAGTTGTTTAACGTCAAGTATTGCCTCATGGCCGCCATCCGCCTTGGGCTGAATTTCAACCTCAAAAATGTTTAGAGGCCTTCCATTAAAACGGTGTTTTAATCCTCGGATAAACCGGGCAGTGTATCCGAGTCGTTCCAGCTCCTCCGTTATCCAGCTGCTGGGCGTAGTGTGGTGTAAATGCCGCACTATTACACGGTAGCCCCTTTCACTGCGCGGCTGGTGTGTGTGCAGTTGAGTGCTATCTTCAGCAAGGGCGTTCTGTATGGCGTTGTATGTTGTCATGTCGTCGCACTGGACTCTGAGTCCACTGTTGGCCATCGATTTCGTCGTGAATTTCCCCACGTTCGGATTTATTGTCAATTTATTGATTAGGGGTACAATTGCAGGCACCAGGGGCAGGAAGATTGTAGGGACCTTGGTGCTGCGTAATGACGGTTGGACGGGTGTTATGTTTATACTAATGGCTGGCTGATGGTTGTCCGTCTCCATCTGTTGACTTTCGGGCTGCCCCCTTTGAGGCTCCCTATGTTGAACCTCACTCGGTGTAACCGGAACCTCGCTATTTAGCGGTGAGCATATTTGACTCCATCTGCCGGGTCTCGTGATGCAATCTTTTCGCAAACTGACTCTTGAACATGGGCGTGTCAAGTGCCAGGCAGGCAAAGTGGTCGTCATCTGAATCCGTTTCGATCGCCGCGCATCTTCTTTTGAGCGGCGAGCGAAACGAATTTGTTGTCAGGATATCGTTTGCTATAGGGGTAAGGGGCAGGGGCGAGGGCATTTCATTGGCCAGTAGCGGGGGAACGCTAATTAGCCATTCCTTTACCAGTTGTGTTCTGGTACTAGGTCTTGTTTGTATATTTTGTTCGTCCGCCTGAGTCAGAGTAGGCAGCAAGCATTTTCTGCTTCTGCTAGTATTATTGCGTTCAGCTGTCGTCAAACTTTGTTGCTGTTGCTGGTCATTGTTTTTCTTTATGCCGTTTATGGTTTCGGCATAAGTCAATGTGTTTGTTTTTTTTGTTTTGTTATTGGCGTAGGTCAGGCTAGCTTCGTTCTTGTATGTGTTTGTGTTTTGGTTCGGCGGGAGAGAGCAAGCATCTCTCTTTTTGTCATAAGTGTGTGAGTGCATGTTTGGCGGCAAACGCTTTGGGGCTTGATGTGACGAGCCTCCGTTTTGATTGTGCGCCGAGGGTTCGGCTGCCAAGAGAGCGCAAGCGTCGCTCTCTCTGATGCTTGTGTGAGTTGTTTGATTGTTATTGTTTTCGCTAATGTTTTGGCGCGAAAACATATGGGCATAACATTTGTTCTTGTTTTGTTTATGTGCACTTAAATGCTCTTTGGTAAGAGCGAAAGCGCCGCTATTTTGGGAACCCGTTGCACTTTCGCTGGGAACTATTTTTGTCTGCGTGTTTGTACGTGTATTTGATGGCGGTTTTTCTTGTATGTTGGCGTCTGTTTTTGGTGGGATTGGCGGGTATTTTCTAACATATAAACCCCTGTCCACGAAACGACGCTCGAACTCCAGCACCGTAGCTCCCAAGGAGCTCAGGGTACTCTCTGGCGAGTCCGTCTCCAACTTGTAGTGTACCAGAGTTTAAATATATATTTGTGTAAACAGATATATAGGCCCTCGGTATCAGCAGATGACCATGACTGACTTAAGGACGGCGTACAAATAGGGTTGGTCGTGTGCACTCTTGCTAGGCTCGGGTCTAGCTCGCCGGATGGTCGGGGTTCTTCCTCGCCTAATTGTACTATCGTACTCCACTACATTTAATTAGTGCACTTTACGGGAACTATAAGTGATTATATAAAACAAAGGAAACTGAAATACTGATAGCGCCGACACGCCAAATAAAAGCCCTACTGAACCATTTCTATTTAGAGAGAACCTAGGTGTTGATTGTCCCTCTCTTCTGTACCCACCCTACCATGACATTGCGTTCGAGTTCTTGCATTGTCCCTTGATCAATCCTTTACTAAGGTTTACCACATTTTATAAGATCCTGGCACGGATACTCGACAGACCATTTTTATGATTTTAAAGATTCATTTCAATTCAAAAAGATTCATATTTTAATATAATGTGAGGCTTCAATTTCAATATTCATTACGTTGCAGTTGTAGAAACACAACAATTGACTTAGCTTCTAATTTGTGGGTAATATTTCCTTAATCCTAATTATCATATAAGTTTAGTTATAAATTCATTATTTTAAAGCATGAAAAACATTAGGGTATAGATATATATATATATATAAACGAGAGAATAAGAATCGAAATCGTAAACAAAAGCTAGATCAGACTGGGGTGCATTATACACACTGAGCAGACGGGTTTGAATCATTATACACTGTATGCATATCTACACTTTCAAGTCAATAGGCTCTTTTGACCAAACTACTTTTTGCTGTACATAATTACTCACTCCGGCGTTATTGTCTTACGCTGATCGTTGGGCCCAATGATGTCGTAGATGTTGACCGCAGCTGTTTAAAATATGGAAATCATAAATATATAATGCATACAATACAATTACGCTACAAACACCGTCGCATAGTCATCAGTCAGTTGTTTTGGTTTTCATAATACAGACAGAAATTTAATTGTTATGCTCTATCGCGAAAATTGAACCAAAAGGTAACAAACGAAAGACAATTTAGTGTGCATATGCACATATGTATGTAGGTATGTACGCGCGTAACATCAAAGAGGGGTGTTAATAAAGTTTCAGTTACATTACGTTAAACTGCTGATGTTTATGCGTTGGAACTTGATAATGAATTAAATGTAAATTGGACAAAACTCGATCCTGTGCTGCTGCTTTGTAGACTGTTGACCGCCTGAAGTTGGTTAGAGGTCAACAGGTGCGATGTATATGGTTCCTGGCCGTACTGACGAATCTTCCGCCAAGCCTGTATTTAGTTATTTATGTCTGAGCAGCACTAAATATTCTTGGCGATTAAGGCTGATCTGTTCCACTTGGATCTTTGGAGATTCCGACTTGGTGGCAATATAAGGTCCAGAAAACATGAATTATGGTTGGAGTTGGAGAAACCTCGACAACTGTTCGCCTAAGCCAGCTCCCAGGGTAGTCTTCTCGAGACTATACCGCGATGGGGCAGCTTAGGTACACCTCCCTGCAACATAGGTTATGTCAGCACGTGCACGGCACTAATATGAAAACATACCTCTTTTCCCAAATATATCTGCACTAAATTCTTGTCATTCACTGACCACTGAACTGTACGGCACTTGTAACTATATGCTTCCAGCATATATTTGTGGAAATATATATATTTTCCGGATAGCACTATATATATGTGTGTGCAATATGTATGTTGCTCGCACTCGGAAATTATCACGTCTTTACAGATCGATCAACTTTCTTATATTGTTCAAAGCAGTAATAGACGATGGACTGAGTAGCCAGTGCAGCAGAGCTTTTGAGCTTTTTACTAACTGTGAAATCGTATGATCCAGAACATTCGCAGCAGCATAAAACGATCGTCTAATGCACAGCATAGCTTAACTGTGCAATCGTACGATTGCCGTCTATGCTTCCCACTGTCCGTTGCTTGTATGTGTTCGTGGGCGTTCGGACTTAAGAGCGGCTAAGGCTTTGATCCAACCTTAAGAGCGGCTAAAGCTTGATCGTTCGAAATATCACTAGGGGGTCTCACGAGACGAAAGAAGATAACCAATTCCCTATATTTTGTGCTGGCTACTACAAACTCAGCCAGATCCGCATCCCCCTCTGAGTCGAACATTGGTTCGAAGAGGGAAGCATTTGCGGAGGGGTTCCCTCCCAGGGGCCTGGTCGATATGACGGCAGAACTTATTTGAGTAACGCACTCACCACCCGCTTCGGCTCTTGCCGAGTTGTCCGTAGCATCCATAACATCCATATTATTGGTCGTCTGTTTTGGAGCATGTGCGTCCATTTGGTGGCCTGGTCCAGGTACTCAGTAGCTTGCTTTTCCTTCCTCTTTCCTCAGTTGGGTTTATTGGCTTCACTATTACGGCACGGTTACAGATGATTATATTGCATTATTTGCAATTATTTGGCACATATTGTTTATTTAGTTTCATTTAATTTAGTCCCGGTTTAAACATGTATTTAATACATTTAAAGTTCCACATAAAACAACAAAACACAAGTCACTTTTTTTCCGATGTAATTAGATGCGCGTGCACGCCTACGATGCGCACACTCGCCCGCCAGCTTTGCTACTGGCGGAGTTTATTTCCAGCTTTTCCTATTACCATAACTTCGGCAATTTACATTTAAGCTTAACTTACAACAATGATGTGATTTTTAAAATTGGCGGGCAATTGACATTAACATTACATTAACATTAACATCTACAGACATGTTTACATTCTATCAGTATTACAGTCTGGTAGCCCTATTTTGACATTCGCAATAATTGACGTACATTTATACAAACAAAGAGATAAGTATTGAACAGATTGCAACATTAATGATATTTATAGACTAATTTAATTCTATTTATTTTCTATTTCAGGTACTGGAGGATCATCGTCGTCGTCTGGAGCAGTGTGGATGGCACAGGGCGCATCCGCCTCAGCGCTGGATGTGCACGTGTATGTGATGCTGCAGATAACGCATCTGCGGCATCGGAATTGGCAGAGGCTGGATCCAGGAGTTGGCGTGGATGGTGTTTGGCGAGCGACTCTGGTCCGGCCGCCCACGTTGCTTCTGCCTGGAGAAATGGGGATTGACACTGGTCCGGCCAATCGGGGTGCGATGACCAGTGGAAATGGCCGCAGTGAAGATGGACGCAAATGAATGCGGATTGGCTGCATCCGAGTGGCTGCTGGTCCGGCCACCCCGGATGCACTGTCGATGAAGATGGAGATGGAGCGCTGGCCATTGTCGTCTGTATTGGCTGGCCTCGTCGTTGGATTGCCGCTGCTGTTTTGTGATGGTGGTGGCGTGACGTCACGGCCATCGGTTGACGGCAGCGTTGTCGGAGGGGCGTCCAAATTGGGCCCAACTTGCAACAAAATGTTGCGGTTGGTGGCGAGGTAGGTACTGGAGAGGCTGATCTGTGAGTGTATTGACAGGTAAGTGTGATTAGTAAAAGTATTGGCTATTTTGTGTTGATGCGTGAATTGATGTTTTTTCTTCTTTTTAGCGGCAGTCTGGATGTTGATGGCGACGGCGATAGGGGCCTCAATTTCGCCCATTTTGCAGGAATTGGATGTCGAATTTAGTGTGGCAACTGCTGAAGAGGCAGCTCTATCGGAGGCGTGGCAGGTACGTATGTTTTGAGTGAGTTTGGACCATTTTGTGTTGATGTGTGAATTGATGTTTTTACTCCTTTTAGCGGCAGCCTGAGGACTGGATGTTGTTGGCGACCGCGATAGGGCCTTCAAATTTCGCCCATTTGGCAGAAAGTGGATGGTGAATTTGGTGTGGCAACTGCTGGAGAGGCAGATCTATCGGAGGCGTGGCAGGTACGTATGTTTTGTGTATGTTTGGACCATTTTGTGTTGATGTGTATATTGACGTCATTTTGGTTTATTTACAGTGGCTGCTCTGGACCTGTGCGGTGGATTGTCAGGAGCGTCGTCAATAAATCCTAAAATGTCGTCCAATTGGCATCAGATGTGTGGTGTTGATGACGGGGCAGCTGCTGGAGGGGCAGATCTGTCGGAGGCGTGGCAGGTACGTGTGATTATTTTGAGTTTTGTCCATATTGTGTTGATGTGTGTATTGACGTCATTTTGTATTATTTCAGTGGCTGCTCTGGACCTGTGCGGTGGATTGTCAGGCTGCCTCAGGACCGACTTTTGGGCTCATCAAAAGTAGTCAGAGTAGTAGCTATCGTAGTCGTCTAGGATATCCGCTATCTCGTCGTCAACTGAATCGTCGTCCGTCCACTGGTCGTCGCCATCGTCGCTGAGTGCTTCGCAGTCCATATCAGAGTCCTCCGATACGGCTGCGGCGTCAGGTTGTGAATTGGCGGCGGGCCTTGTAGGTGTTGGTGCTGCTTCTGGTGCTGCTGCTGGAGTCTGTGTTGGAGGATTGGCCGCTGCTGAGCCACTGCCCTTTGCCTCCGTCAGGCTTGCAATTAATGTGGTAAGTTCTTGAAGTCGTTTCTCCAAGTTTTCTATTTTAACTGCATACTCTTTTAGGAGTCCCACACACTTGCCATCGCATTGGATGGCTGGCTGCTGCTGATGCTGGGGATTTCTCGGCGTCTGGAAACGTTTTGGAGTTGGCTGCACCCGTTGATCGCGCTGGCATTGGCGCCCCTTGGCCTGTGGCTGGGAATGATGGCCGCGATGCTGGTGCTGCTGCTGGTGCTGCCGACCCAAATTGTGACCGCGCTGCTGCTGTTTTTGATTTTGTTGATGCTGCTGCTCTTCCCTTAGCTTTTGCTGGATCTTGGCCAAATGATTTTCGGCCGGATTGGCTTGCGCACCTCGGCTATACAAGGGCCTGCGGGTGTTGGGCGTTGCTGCTGCTGCTGCAGCTGGTGTTGGTGCTGCTTTGGCCGCCTGTCTGCCGCTTGAATGCTGCTGTTTCTGTTGGTGATGTGGCCGCTTCTTTTGAGATGACTGCTGTTGTTTGGGGGCGGGGATATGAGGCTGCTGTTGTTGGGAGGGACGACGACTGCTCGTCGGCTGTTGCCGTTCTGCCGCTCGTGGCTGCTGCTGCTGCTCAGCATTCCCGGACCGCAACACCCTGCTGTAGGAAGGCCTGCCATTACCTCTGGTGCCTGTGTTTGCTGTCTGCTGTTGTTGTTGCTGGGATTGGGATTGGCGACTCGGCTGCTGAGTTTGTGGGCGTTGTTGGTCAGTTGGCTGCTGTGGCTGCTGTGGCTGCTGGCGTTGCTGTTGGTAATGATGCCTTTGCTGCTCAGCGATGATCCGGTTTGCCCTTAACTGGCTGCGAGCCTTTTTGTAGGCGGGACAACCCTTGTAGCAGCTCACGTGCTTGCCGCTACAATTCGCGCATTTAGGATCCTCCTGCCTGGGTTTCCTGCATGCTGTTGTGGGGTGATCTCCTGCGCATTTCATACACTTGTATGGCCGTCTGCAGTAGTTTTTTGTATGCCCAAACTCCTGGCACCGATGGCACTGGGCTGGATCGCGTGGCTTGGCTTGTCTTACTATGGAGACGCATTGATTGGCCAGGTTTTTAATGTCCAGAATTGCCTCATGGCCGCCATCCGCCTTGGGCTGAATTTCAACCTCAAAAATATTTAGAGGCCTCCCATTAAAACGATGTTTGAGTCCTCGGATAAACCTCGCAGTAAATCCGAGTCGTTCAAGCTCCTCAGAGATCCAGCTGCTGGGCGTGGTGTGGTGTAAGTGTCGCACTATTACTCGATAGCCCCTTTCGCTGCGCGGCTGGTGTGTGTGCAATTGGGTGCTGTCTTCAGCTAGGGCGTTCTGAATGGCGTTGTATGTTATCAAGTCGTCGCAGTGGACTCTGAGTCCACTGTTGGCCATCGATTTCGTCGTGAATTTCCCCACGTTCGGATTTGTTGTCAATTTGTTAATCAGGGGTAAAATTGCAGGCACCAGGGGCAGGAAGATTGTTGGGACCTTGGTGCTGCGTAATGACTGTTGGACGGGCGTTATATTTATACTAATGGCTGGCTGATGTTGCGGCTGATGATTGTCCGTTTCCATCTGTTGGCTTTCAGCCTCTATCCTTTGAGGCTCCCTATGTTGGACCTCCGGAACCGGAACCACACTATTTGTCAGTGTGCATATTTGCCCAGCATCTGACTCCATCTGCCGGGTCTCATGATGCAGCCTTTTCGCGAATTGGCTCTTGAACATGGGCGTGTCCAGAGTGAGGCAGGTGAAGTCATCGTCATCTGTATCCGTTTCGATCGCCGCGCATCTTCTTTTGAGCGGCGAGCGAAACGAATCTGTAGTCAGGTTATCCTTTGCTATAGGGGTAAGGGGCAGGGGCGAGGGCATTTCATTGGCCAGTAGCGGGGGAACGCTAATTAGCCATTCCTTTACCAGTTGTGTTCTGGTACTAGGCCTTGTTTGTATATTTTGTTCGTCCGCCTGAGTCAGAGTAGGCAGCAAGCATTTTCTGCTTCTGCTAGTATTATTGCGTTCAGCTGTCGTCAAACTTTGTTGCTGTTGCTGGTCATTGTTTTTCTTTATGCCGTTTATGGTTTTGGCATAAGTCAATGTGTTTGTCTTTGTTTTGTTATTGGCGTAGGTCAGGCTAGCTTCGTTCTTGTATGTGTTTGTGTTTTGGTTCGGCGGGAGAGAGCAAGCATCTCTCTTTTTGTCATAAGTGTGTGAGTGCATGTTTGGCGGCAAACGCTTTGGGGCTTGATGTGACGAGCCTCCGTTTTGATTGTGCGCCAAGGGTTCGGGCGCTGAGAGAGCGCAAGCGTCGCTCTCTCTGATGCTTGTGTGAGTTGTTTGATTGTTATTGTTTTCGCTAATGTTTTGGCGCGAAAACATATGGGCATAACATTTGTTCTTGTTTTGTTTATGTGCACTTAAATGCTCTTTGGTAAGAGCGAAAGCGCCGCTATTTTTGGAACCCGTTGCACTTTCGCTGGGGGCTATTTTTGTCTGCGTGTTTGTACGTGTATTTGATGGCGGTTTTTCTTGTATGTTGGCGTCTGTTTTTGGTGGGATTGGCGGGTATTTTCTAACATATAAACCCCTGTCCACGAAACGACGCTCGAACTCCAGCACCGTAGCTCCCAAGGAGCTCAGGGTACTCTCTGGCGAGTCCGTCTCCAACTCGGCCAGATCCGCATCCCCCTCTGAGTCGAACATTGGTTCGAAGAGGGAAGCATTTGCGGAGGGGTTCCCTCCCAGGGGCCTGGTCGATATGACGGCAGAACTTATTTGAGTAACGCACTCACCACCCGCTTCGGCTCTTGCCGAGTTGTCCATAGCATCCATAACATCCATATTATTGGTCGTCTGTTTTGGAGCAAGTGCGTCCATTTGGTGGCCTGGTCCAGGTACTCAGTTGCTTTGCTTTTCCTCTTTCCTCCAGTTGGGTTTATTGGCTTCACTGAATTAAGGCACGATCACAGTTGATTATATTGCATTATTTGCAATTATTTGGCACATATTGTTTATTTAGTTTCCATTTAATTTAGTCCCGGTTTAAACATGTATTTTAATACATTTAAAGTTCCACATAAAACAACAAAAAACACAAGTCACTTTTTTTCCGATGTAATTAGATGCGCGTGCACGCCTACGATGCGCACACTCGCCCGCCAGCTTTGCTACTGGCGGAGTTTATTTCCAGCTTTTCTTATTACCATAACTTCGGCAATTTACATTTAAGCTTAACTTACAACAATGATGTGATTTTTAAAATTGGCGGGCTGTTGCGCACCGTGCCAAACACTCTGCTCCAGACGACGACGATGATCCAGTACCTGCAAATAGAAATAAAATAGAATTAAATTAAATTAAAATGTAAATATTTGTTCAATATTGTCAATACTTATCTGTTTGTGACCACCTGCTGATTTATGTACGTTAATCCTGTGATTGACACATAAGGGCTGCCAGACCATTAGTTTCATGTTTAAATGTTAATGTTAATGTAATGCTACTGTAATGCTAATGTTAATGTTAACAGCCTGCCAATTTTAAAAATCACATCATTGTTGTAAGTTAAGCTTAAATGTAAATTGCCGAAGTTATGGTAATAAGAAAAGCTGGAAATAAACTCCGCCAGTAGCAAAGCTGGCGGGCGAGTGTGCGCATCGTAGGCGTGCACGCGCATCTAATTACATCGGAAAAAAAGTGACTTGTGTTTTTTGTTGTTTTATGTGGAACTTTAAATGTATTAAAATACATGTTTAAACCGGGACTAAATTAAATGGAAACTAAATAAACAATATGTGCCAAATAATTGCAAATAATGCAATATAATCAACTGTGATCGTGCCTTAATTCAGTGAAGCCAATAAACCCAACTGGAGGAAAGAGGAAAAGCAAAGCAACTGAGTACCTGGACCAGGCCACCAAATGGACGCACTTGCTCCAAAACAGACGACCAATAATATGGATGTTATGGATGCTATGGACAACTCGGCAAGAGCCGAAGCGGGTGGTGAGTGCGTTACTCAAATAAGTTCTGCCGTCATATCGACCAGGCCCCTGGGAGGGAACCCCTCCGCAAATGCTTCCCTCTTCGAACCAATGTTCGACTCAGAGGGGGATGCGGATCTGGCCGAGTTGGAGACGGACTCGCCAGAGAGTACCCTGAGCTCCTTGGGAGCTACGGTGCTGGAGTTCGAGCGTCGTTTCGTGGACAGGGGTTTATATGTTAGAAAATACCCGCCAATCCCACCAAAAACAGACGCCAACATACAAGAAAAACCGCCATCAAATACACGTACAAACACGCAGACAAAAATAGCCCCCAGCGAAAGTGCAACGGGTTCCAAAAATAGCGGCGCTTTCGCTCTTACCAAAGAGCATTTAAGTGCACATAAACAAAACAAGAACAAATGTTATGCCCATATGTTTTCGCGCCAAAACATTAGCGAAAACAATAACAATCAAACAACTCACACAAGCATCAGAGAGAGCGACGCTTGCGCTCTCTCAGCGCCCGAACCCTTGGCGCACAATCAAAACGGAGGCTCGTCACATCAAGCCCCAAAGCGTTTGCCGCCAAACATGCACTCACACACTTATGACAAAAAGAGAGATGCTTGCTCCCGCCGAACCAAAACACAAACACATACAAGAACGAAGCTAGCCTTTTTTTTTTTTTTTTTTTTTTTTTTTTTTTTTGAAATGCCAATGAAATGCCCTCGCCCCTGCCCCTTACCCCTATAGCAAAGGATAACCTGACTACAGATAAATATAATGCCCGTCCAACAGTCATTACGCAGCACCAAGGTCCCAACAATCTTCCTGCCCCTGGTGCCTGCAATTTTACCCCTGATTAACAAATTGACAACAAATCCGAACGTGGGGAAATTCACGACGAAATCGATGGCCAACAGTGGACTCAGAGTCCACTGCGACGACTTGATAACATACAACGCCATTCAGAACGCCCTAGCTGAAGACAGCACCCAATTGCACACACACCAGCCGCGCAGCGAAAGGGGCTATCGAGTAATAGTGCGACACTTACACCACACCACGCCCAGCAGCTGGATCTCTGAGGAGCTTGAACGACTCGGATTTACTGCGAGGTTTATCCGAGGACTCAAACATCGTTTTAATGGGAGGCCTCTAAATATTTTTGAGGTTGAAATTCAGCCCAAGGCGGATGGCGGCCATGAGGCAATTCTGGACATTAAAAACCTGGCCAATCAATGCGTCTCCATAGTAAGACAAGCCAAGCCACGCGATCCAGCCCAGTGCCATCGGTGCCAGGAGTTTGGGCATACAAAAAACTACTGCAGACGGCCATACAAGTGTATGAAATGCGCAGGAGATCACCCCACAACAGCATGCAGGAAACCCAGGCAGGAGGATCCTAAATGCGCGAATTGTAGCGGCAAGCACGTGAGCTGCTACAAGGGTTGTCCCGCCTACAAAAAGGCTCGCAGCCAGTTAAGGGCAAACCGGATCATCGCTGAGCAGCAAAGGCATCATTACCAACAGCAACGCCAGCAGCCACAGCAGCCACAGCAGCCAACTGACCAACAACGCCCACAAACTCAGCAGCCGAGTCGCCAATCCCAATCCCAGCAACAACAACAGCAGACAGCAAACACAGGCACCAGAGGTAATGGCAGGCCTTCCTACAGCAGGGTGTTGCGGTCCGGGAATGCTGAGCAGCAGCAGCAGCCACGAGCGGCAGAACGGCAACAGCCGACGAGCAGTCGTCGTCCCTCCCAACAACAGCAGCCTCATATCCCCGCCCCCAAACAACAGCAGTCATCTCAAAAGAAGCGGCCACATCACCAACAGAAACAGCAGCATTCAAGCGGCAGACAGGCGGCCAAAGCAGCACCAACACCAGCTGCAGCAGCAGCAGCAACGCCCAACACCCGCAGGCCCTTGTATAGCCGAGGTGCGCAAGCCAATCCGGCCGAAAATCATTTGGCCAAGATCCAGCAAAAGCTAAGGGAAGAGCAGCAGCATCAACAAAATCAAAAACAGCAGCAGCGCGGTCACAATTTGGGTCGGCAGCACCAGCAGCAGCACCAGCATCGCGGCCATCATTCCCAGCCACAGGCCAAGGGGCGCCAATGCCAGCGCGATCAACGGGTGCAGCCAACTCCAAAACGTTTCCAGACGCCGAGAAATCCCCAGCATCAGCAGCAGCCAGCCATCCAATGCGATGGCAAGTGTGTGGGACTCCTAAAAGAGTATGCAGTTAAAATAGAAAACTTGGAGAAACGACTTCAAGAACTTACCACATTAATTGCAAGCCTGACGGAGGCAAAGGGCAGTGGCTCAGCAGCGGCCAATCCTCCAACACAGACTCCAGCAGCAGCACCAGAAGCAGCACCAACACCTACAAGGCCCGCCGCCAATTCACAACCTGACGCCGCAGCCGTATCGGAGGACTCTGATATGGACTGCGAAGCACTCAGCGACGATGGCGACGACCAGTGGACGGACGACGATTCAGTTGACGACGAGATAGCGGATATCCTAGACGACTACGATAGCTACTACTCTGACTACTTTTGATGAGCCCAAAAGTCGGTCCTGAGGCAGCCTGACAATCCACCGCACAGGTCCAGAGCAGCCACTGAAATAAAACAAAATGACGTCAATACACACATCAACACAATATGGACAAAACTCAAAATAATCACACGTACCTGCCACGCCTCCGACAGATCTGCCCCTCCAGCAGCTGCCCCGTCATCAACACCACACATCTGATGCCAATTGGACGACATTTTAGGATTTATTGACGACGCTCCTGACAATCCACCGCACAGGTCCAGAGCAGCCACTGTAAATAAACCAAAATGACGTCAATATACACATCAACACAAAATGGTCCAAACATACACAAAACATACGTACCTGCCACGCCTCCGATAGATCTGCCTCTCCAGCAGTTGCCACACCAAATTCACCATCCACTTTCTGCCAAATGGGCGAAATTTGAAGGCCCTATCGCGGTCGCCAACAACATCCAGTCCTCAGGCTGCCGCTAAAAGGAGTAAAAACATCAATTCACACATCAACACAAAATGGTCCAAACTCACTCAAAACATACGTACCTGCCACGCCTCCGATAGAGCTGCCTCTTCAGCAGTTGCCACACTAAATTCGACATCCAATTCCTGCAAAATGGGCGAAATTGAGGCCCCTATCGCCGTCGCCGGGCTGTGGCCGCTTCCTTTGTGATGGCTGTTGCTGCTCAACAGTACGGACATATGGCTGCTGCTGTTGCTGTGGTCGGCGATGCTGCTGTTGATGATTGTCCGCTCGTGGCTGTTGCTGCTGCTGCTCCTGCTCAGTAATTCCGCTACGTACTACCCGGCTGTACGACGGCCTACCGCTGCCGCTGATTGTTGCTAGCTGCTGTTGTTGTTGTTGGCGGCCCTGTCGTTGCGTCTGCTGTGACTGCTGCTGATGCTGCTGCTGCTGCGTACGCTGATGTTTGTTGTGTTTCTGTTGTGGGCGTTGCTTCTCGGTTTGCTGCTGTGGCTGCTGGCGTTGCTGTTGATACTGCTGCTCACCGATGAGCCGGTTTGCCCTTAGATGGCTACGAGCCTTTTTGTAGGCGGCACATCCCTTGTCGCAGCTCACGTGCTTGCCGCTACAATTGGCGCATTTAGGATCCTCCTGCCTGTGTTTCCTGCATGCTGTTGTGGTGTGATCTCCTGCGCATTTCATGCACTTGAATGGCCGTCTGCAATAATTTTTAGTATGCCCAAACTCCTGGCACCGATGGCATTGGGCTGGATCGCGTGGCTTGGCTTGTCTCACTATCGAGACGCACTGGTTGGCCAGTTGTTTAACGTCAAGTATTGCCTCATGGCCGCCATCCGCCTTGGGCTGAATTTCAACCTCAAAAATGTTTAGAGGCCTTCCATTAAAACGGTGTTTTAATCCTCGGATAAACCGGGCAGTGTATCCGAGTCGTTCCAGCTCCTCCGTTATCCAGCTGCTGGGCGTAGTGTGGTGTAAATGCCGCACTATTACACGGTAGCCCCTTTCACTGCGCGGCTGGTGTGTGTGCAGTTGAGTGCTATCTTCAGCAAGGGCGTTCTGTATGGCGTTGTATGTTGTCATGTCGTCGCACTGGACTCTGAGTCCACTGTTGGCCATCGATTTCGTCGTGAATTTCCCCACGTTCGGATTTATTGTCAATTTATTGATTAGGGGTACAATTGCAGGCACCAGGGGCAGGAAGATTGTAGGGACCTTGGTGCTGCGTAATGACGGTTGGACGGGTGTTATGTTTATACTAATGGCTGGCTGATGGTTGTCCGTCTCCATCTGTTGACTTTCGGGCTGCCCCCTTTGAGGCTCCCTATGTTGAACCTCACTCGGTGTAACCGGAACCTCGCTATTTAGCGGTGAGCATATTTGACTCCATCTGCCGGGTCTCGTGATGCAATCTTTTCGCAAACTGACTCTTGAACATGGGCGTGTCAAGTGCCAGGCAGGCAAAGTGGTCGTCATCTGAATCCGTTTCGATCGCCGCGCATCTTCTTTTGAGCGGCGAGCGAAACGAATTTGTTGTCAGGATATCGTTTGCTATAGGGGTAAGGGGCAGGGGCGAGGGCATTTCATTGGCCAGTAGCGGGGGAACGCTAATTAGCCATTCCTTTACCAGTTGTGTTCTGGTACTAGGTCTTGTTTGTATATTTTGTTCGTCCGCCTGAGTCAGAGTAGGCAGCAAGCATTTTCTGCTTCTGCTAGTATTATTGCGTTCAGCTGTCGTCAAACTTTGTTGCTGTTGCTGGTCATTGTTTTTCTTTATGCCGTTTATGGTTTCGGCATAAGTCAATGTGTTTGTTTTTTTTGTTTTGTTATTGGCGTAGGTCAGGCTAGCTTCGTTCTTGTATGTGTTTGTGTTTTGGTTCGGCGGGAGAGAGCAAGCATCTCTCTTTTTGTCATAAGTGTGTGAGTGCATGTTTGGCGGCAAACGCTTTGGGGCTTGATGTGACGAGCCTCCGTTTTGATTGTGCGCCGAGGGTTCGGCTGCCGAGAGAGCGCAAGCGTCGCTCTCTCTGATGCTTGTGTGAGTTGTTTGATTGTTATTGTTTTCGCTAATGTTTTGGCGCGAAAACATATGGGCATAACATTTGTTCTTGTTTTGTTTATGTGCACTTAAATGCTCTTTGGTAAGAGCGAAAGCGCCGCTATTTTGGGAACCCGTTGCACTTTCGCTGGGAACTATTTTTGTCTGCGTGTTTGTACGTGTATTTGATGGCGGTTTTTCTTGTATGTTGGCGTCTGTTTTTGGTGGGATTGGCGGGTATTTTCTAACATATAAACCCCTGTCCACGAAACGACGCTCGAACTCCAGCACCGTAGCTCCCAAGGAGCTCAGGGTACTCTCTGGCGAGTCCGTCTCCAACTCAGCCAGATCCGCATCCCCCTCTGAGTCGAACATTGGTTCGAAGAGGGAAGCATTTGCGGAGGGGTTCCCTCCCAGGGGCCTGGTCGATATGACGGCAGAACTTATTTGAGTAACGCACTCACCACCCGCTTCGGCTCTTGCCGAGTTGTCCGTAGCATCCATAACATCCATATTATTGGTCGTCTGTTTTGGAGCATGTGCGTCCATTTGGTGGCCTGGTCCAGGTACTCAGTAGCTTGCTTTTCCTTCCTCTTTCCTCAGTTGGGTTTATTGGCTTCACTATTACGGCACGGTTACAGATGATTATATTGCATTATTTGCAATTATTTGGCACATATTGTTTATTTAGTTTCATTTAATTTAGTCCCGGTTTAAACATGTATTTAATACATTTAAAGTTCCACATAAAACAACAAAACACAAGTCACTTTTTTTCCGATGTAATTAGATGCGCGTGCACGCCTACGATGCGCACACTCGCCCGCCAGCTTTGCTACTGGCGGAGTTTATTTCCAGCTTTTCCTATTACCATAACTTCGGCAATTTACATTTAAGCTTAACTTACAACAATGATGTGATTTTTAAAATTGGCGGGCAATTGACATTAACATTACATTAACATTAACATCTACAGACATGTTTACATTCTATCAGTATTACAGTCTGGTAGCCCTATTTTGACATTCGCAATAATTGACGTACATTTATACAAACAAAGAGATAAGTATTGAACAGATTGCAACATTAATGATATTTATAGACTAATTTAATTCTATTTATTTTCTATTTCAGGTACTGGAGGATCATCGTCGTCGTCTGGAGCAGTGTGGATGGCACAGGGCGCATCCGCCTCAGCGCTGGATGTGCACGTGTATGTGATGCTGCAGATAACGCATCTGCGGCATCGGAATTGGCAGAGGCTGGATCCAGGAGTTGGCGTGGATGGTGTTTGGCGAGCGACTCTGGTCCGGCCGCCCACGTTGCTTCTGCCTGGAGAAATGGGGATTGACACTGGTCCGGCCAATCGGGGTGCGATGACCAGTGGAAATGGCCGCAGTGAAGATGGACGCAAATGAATGCGGATTGGCTGCATCCGAGTGGCTGCTGGTCCGGCCACCCCGGATGCACTGTCGATGAAGATGGAGATGGAGCGCTGGCCATTGTCGTCTGTATTGGCTGGCCTCGTCGTTGGATTGCCGCTGCTGTTTTGTGATGGTGGTGGCGTGACGTCACGGCCATCGGTTGACGGCAGCGTTGTCGGAGGGGCGTCCAAATTGGGCCCAACTTGCAACAAAATGTTGCGGTTGGTGGCGAGGTAGGTACTGGAGAGGCTGATCTGTGAGTGTATTGACAGGTAAGTGTGATTAGTAAAAGTATTGGCTATTTTGTGTTGATGCGTGAATTGATGTTTTTTCTTCTTTTTAGCGGCAGTCTGGATGTTGATGGCGACGGCGATAGGGGCCTCAATTTCGCCCATTTTGCAGGAATTGGATGTCGAATTTAGTGTGGCAACTGCTGAAGAGGCAGCTCTATCGGAGGCGTGGCAGGTACGTATGTTTTGAGTGAGTTTGGACCATTTTGTGTTGATGTGTGAATTGATGTTTTTACTCCTTTTAGCGGCAGCCTGAGGACTGGATGTTGTTGGCGACCGCGATAGGGCCTTCAAATTTCGCCCATTTGGCAGAAAGTGGATGGTGAATTTGGTGTGGCAACTGCTGGAGAGGCAGATCTATCGGAGGCGTGGCAGGTACGTATGTTTTGTGTATGTTTGGACCATTTTGTGTTGATGTGTATATTGACGTCATTTTGGTTTATTTACAGTGGCTGCTCTGGACCTGTGCGGTGGATTGTCAGGAGCGTCGTCAATAAATCCTAAAATGTCGTCCAATTGGCATCAGATGTGTGGTGTTGATGACGGGGCAGCTGCTGGAGGGGCAGATCTGTCGGAGGCGTGGCAGGTACGTGTGATTATTTTGAGTTTTGTCCATATTGTGTTGATGTGTGTATTGACGTCATTTTGTTTTATTTCAGTGGCTGCTCTGGACCTGTGCGGTGGATTGTCAGGCTGCCTCAGGACCGACTTTTGGGCTCATCAAAAGTAGTCAGAGTAGTAGCTATCGTAGTCGTCTAGGATATCCGCTATCTCGTCGTCAACTGAATCGTCGTCCGTCCACTGGTCGTCGCCATCGTCGCTGAGTGCTTCGCAGTCCATATCAGAGTCCTCCGATACGGCTGCGGCGTCAGGTTGTGAATTGGCGGCGGGCCTTGTAGGTGTTGGTGCTGCTTCTGGTGCTGCTGCTGGAGTCTGTGTTGGAGGATTGGCCGCTGCTGAGCCACTGCCCTTTGCCTCCGTCAGGCTTGCAATTAATGTGGTAAGTTCTTGAAGTCGTTTCTCCAAGTTTTCTATTTTAACTGCATACTCTTTTAGGAGTCCCACACACTTGCCATCGCATTGGATGGCTGGCTGCTGCTGATGCTGGGGATTTCTCGGCGTCTGGAAACGTTTTGGAGTTGGCTGCACCCGTTGATCGCGCTGGCATTGGCGCCCCTTGGCCTGTGGCTGGGAATGATGGCCGCGATGCTGGTGCTGCTGCTGGTGCTGCCGACCCAAATTGTGACCGCGCTGCTGCTGTTTTTGATTTTGTTGATGCTGCTGCTCTTCCCTTAGCTTTTGCTGGATCTTGGCCAAATGATTTTCGGCCGGATTGGCTTGCGCACCTCGGCTATACAAGGGCCTGCGGGTGTTGGGCGTTGCTGCTGCTGCTGCAGCTGGTGTTGGTGCTGCTTTGGCCGCCTGTCTGCCGCTTGAATGCTGCTGTTTCTGTTGGTGATGTGGCCGCTTCTTTTGAGATGACTGCTGTTGTTTGGGGGCGGGGATATGAGGCTGCTGTTGTTGGGAGGGACGACGACTGCTCGTCGGCTGTTGCCGTTCTGCCGCTCGTGGCTGCTGCTGCTGCTCAGCATTCCCGGACCGCAACACCCTGCTGTAGGAAGGCCTGCCATTACCTCTGGTGCCTGTGTTTGCTGTCTGCTGTTGTTGTTGCTGGGATTGGGATTGGCGACTCGGCTGCTGAGTTTGTGGGCGTTGTTGGTCAGTTGGCTGCTGTGGCTGCTGTGGCTGCTGGCGTTGCTGTTGGTAATGATGCCTTTGCTGCTCAGCGATGATCCGGTTTGCCCTTAACTGGCTGCGAGCCTTTTTGTAGGCGGGACAACCCTTGTAGCAGCTCACGTGCTTGCCGCTACAATTCGCGCATTTAGGATCCTCCTGCCTGGGTTTCCTGCATGCTGTTGTGGGGTGATCTCCTGCGCATTTCATACACTTGTATGGCCGTCTGCAGTAGTTTTTTGTATGCCCAAACTCCTGGCACCGATGGCACTGGGCTGGATCGCGTGGCTTGGCTTGTCTTACTATGGAGACGCATTGATTGGCCAGGTTTTTAATGTCCAGAATTGCCTCATGGCCGCCATCCGCCTTGGGCTGAATTTCAACCTCAAAAATATTTAGAGGCCTCCCATTAAAACGATGTTTGAGTCCTCGGATAAACCGGTCGCAGTATCCGAGCCGTTCCAGCTCCTCAGAGATCCAGCTGCTGGGCGTGGTGTGGTGTAAGTGTCGCACTATTACTCGATAGCCCCTTTCGCTGCGCGGCTGGTGTGTGTGCAATTGGGTGCTGTCTTCAGCTAGGGCGTTCTGAATGGCGTTGTATGTTATCAAGTCGTCGCAGTGGACTCTGAGTCCACTGTTGGCCATCGATTTCGTCGTGAATTTCCCCACGTTCGGATTTGTTGTCAATTTGTTAATCAGGGGTAAAATTGCAGGCACCAGGGGCAGGAAGATTGTTGGGACCTTGGTGCTGCGTAATGACTGTTGGACGGGCGTTATATTTATACTAATGGCTGGCTGATGTTGCGGCTGATGATTGTCCGTTTCCATCTGTTGGCTTTCAGCCTCTATCCTTTGAGGCTCCCTATGTTGGACCTCCGGAACCGGAACCACACTATTTGTCAGTGTGCATATTTGCCCAGCATCTGACTCCATCTGCCGGGTCTCATGATGCAGCCTTTTCGCGAATTGGCTCTTGAACATGGGCGTGTCCAGAGTGAGGCAGGTGAAGTCATCGTCATCTGTATCCGTTTCGATCGCCGCGCATCTTCTTTTGAGCGGCGAGCGAAACGAATCTGTAGTCAGGTTATCCTTTGCTATAGGGGTAAGGGGCAGGGGCGAGGGCATTTCATTGGCCAGTAGCGGGGGAACGCTAATTAGCCATTCCTTTACCAGTTGTGTTCTGGTACTAGGCCTTGTTTGTATATTTTGTTCGTCCGCCTGAGTCAGAGTAGGCAGCAAGCATTTTCTGCTTCTGCTAGTATTATTGCGTTCAGCTGTCGTCAAACTTTGTTGCTGTTGCTGGTCATTGTTTTTCTTTATGCCGTTTATGGTTTTGGCATAAGTCAATGTGTTTGTCTTTGTTTTGTTATTGGCGTAGGTCAGGCTAGCTTCGTTCTTGTATGTGTTTGTGTTTTGGTTCGGCGGGAGAGAGCAAGCATCTCTCTTTTTGTCATAAGTGTGTGAGTGCATGTTTGGCGGCAAACGCTTTGGGGCTTGATGTGACGAGCCTCCGTTTTGATTGTGCGCCAAGGGTTCGGGCGCTGAGAGAGCGCAAGCGTCGCTCTCTCTGATGCTTGTGTGAGTTGTTTGATTGTTATTGTTTTCGCTAATGTTTTGGCGCGAAAACATATGGGCATAACATTTGTTCTTGTTTTGTTTATGTGCACTTAAATGCTCTTTGGTAAGAGCGAAAGCGCCGCTATTTTTGGAACCCGTTGCACTTTCGCTGGGGGCTATTTTTGTCTGCGTGTTTGTACGTGTATTTGATGGCGGTTTTTCTTGTATGTTGGCGTCTGTTTTTGGTGGGATTGGCGGGTATTTTCTAACATATAAACCCCTGTCCACGAAACGACGCTCGAACTCCAGCACCGTAGCTCCCAAGGAGCTCAGGGTACTCTCTGGCGAGTCCGTCTCCAACTCGGCCAGATCCGCATCCCCCTCTGAGTCGAACATTGGTTCGAAGAGGGAAGCATTTGCGGAGGGGTTCCCTCCCAGGGGCCTGGTCGATATGACGGCAGAACTTATTTGAGTAACGCACTCACCACCCGCTTCGGCTCTTGCCGAGTTGTCCATAGCATCCATAACATCCATATTATTGGTCGTCTGTTTTGGAGCAAGTGCGTCCATTTGGTGGCCTGGTCCAGGTACTCAGTTGCTTTGCTTTTCCTCTTTCCTCCAGTTGGGTTTATTGGCTTCACTGAATTAAGGCACGATCACAGTTGATTATATTGCATTATTTGCAATTATTTGGCACATATTGTTTATTTAGTTTCCATTTAATTTAGTCCCGGTTTAAACATGTATTTTAATACATTTAAAGTTCCACATAAAACAACAAAAAACACAAGTCACTTTTTTTCCGATGTAATTAGATGCGCGTGCACGCCTACGATGCGCACACTCGCCCGCCAGCTTTGCTACTGGCGGAGTTTATTTCCAGCTTTTCTTATTACCATAACTTCGGCAATTTACATTTAAGCTTAACTTACAACAATGATGTGATTTTTAAAATTGGCGGGCTGTTAACATTAACATTAGCATTACAGTAGCATTACATTAACATTAACATTAAAACATGAAACTAATGGTCTGGCAGCCCTTATGTGTCAATCACAGGATTAACGTACATAAATCAGCAGGTGGTCACAAACAGATAAGTATTGACAATATTGAACAAATATTTACATTTTAATTTAATTTAATTCTATTTTATTTCTATTTGCAGGTACTGGATCATCGTCGTCGTCTGGAGCAGAGTGTTTGGCACGGTGCGCAACCGTACGGCGCTGGATGAGCGCGTGTGTAAGGTGCGGCAGGAGACGTGGACAATGCACAGCGCCGTGCAGAGTGGATGGAGCGATCGCCGTGGTCCTCCAGGTGGCCCGGGATTCGGCCAGATTTGTGTGGCGATGGTTGCCAGCAGCCATGAAGTGCAGGAAAACCACCCCTGCGTGGAATCGGATGCGCCATGTGTGCAGCGCAAGCGTGTCCAAATGGGCATTCATGGCCAACCAGCAGCCGTAATGACTCTCGTCCGCGGAGCCCTTCTGGAGGCCGGATGCCGTGGTGACGCCCATGAGAAAGGATCAGAGGAGCAACTAGGGGTGTCGCCCGGTGTCGCAAGCGTGTTTGTACACGCTCTATTTATTGGGGAGAAGAAAGTTTGTCGGTAGTATTGGCGGTGGTGGTGGGGGGGAAGGGACTTTTTGTCATGTCAGCGGGGGGGGGCACGGCACAGCACGGCACGGCACACGACAGACAGCACAAAAAGAAAAACAGGGCGCAACACAGAAAGAAAAAACGGAGATGAGATGGCGACACGGCAAAAACGACACGAAAAACGATTTTTGGCACGTCCGACGATCGCGACCTCTCGAGCGGGCAGACGAGATGAGAGTGGCCTGGACGAGGTTCATGGTGGAACACTCATGTGTCCGCCAACTCCCATGCTCTCCACACTCGAGAGACCCGATCGCCGATCGTCATTTACCGGTGCTCTCACCCCCGGTTCCACTTTCACTCACCCCAATATTGAGTGAGATGAAAATGGTCCGAGGGCAGCAGCACCGACAAGTAGGCAATGAAAATTGCAATGGCTGTTTGCTGTATTGGCTGTGTGTTGTTGTTGGGCAATGGCCCGTGTCTCATGTTTTCTTTGTGCTTTCTTGTATTGGCTGCTCTGTTGTAAGGGGATGGGATGGGAAGGGGAAAGATGCCTGCTCCCGTATAACCGCCCGGATACTTTATACTTCCGGATCTTACGATCCGGGCGCGTGTAGCTCCGAAGAGACGACCGCATAGCATCTTGTGGGCGGTTGAAATGGCTTTGTTGGGGCGTGTGGCAGAGTGGCGATGGCTGGCAGTGTAAATTTTGATCCTGCTCAGGCTCATTTTTGGTTTTTATTGGCATTTGAAGTGGGTGGGGGTGGGTGTGGGATTGGCTGGGCATAATTGCCGAAGTTGGCGGCCGATAACACTAGCATTGAGAAATGCAATTTAAATTTGAATGGCTTTTTGTGTGTTATCGGCGCGGTATTTTCCTAGTTGGCGTGGTATATTTTGGTCATTAATGGCGTTGCCACTTGTCAAATATTGGGGAATGGGTGATAGTTGGGAAAGAAGGAGAAGAAGAAGAAAGGTAAATATGCTAAAATAAATAACTAAAATTAATTAAATTACATTACAGCTAAGGACAATCTATCTACAATTACTACAAATAAGGACTACAAAACTACAGAGATATGTACAAGGTAAAACAAACAATAATTACAATACATTTACACAACAATAAACATACTTAAATATCATTTATTTTTAGCAGGAGGACAACTTTTTTTTTTTTTTTTTTTCGCTTTTTTGGATTTTTCCAAATATATACCCGCTTTGGGTTGAGGGCTCTCAGTGCTCCATACAGGGGAGGAACTGAGAGGCTGGGGTGTGAGCCGCCAGCAACCAAGCGCGTTGCTTTATTAATTTCTCTTTGTGGGCAGTATATGTCTTAATTTAGTAGATGTACATTTTCGTTTGTTTTTACAATTTAACTTTAAACGGCACTCAAACACTTTTTACTGGTACATTTAATGGCACAATAATTTACAAACATATAAACTGCAGCAACGTTAAACACTTGTAACCTCTTTTTACACTCAGCAGGGGGGGGGGGGCAAGGGAAAAAGAAAACGAGAGAGAGATAAACTTTTCGGCACTTTGACGGGGGGACTAAACCACGAACACGACTCGACTCCACAACGTTCACGACACGACTTTCCATTTGGATAGAGATCTGGACTCGAGACTCGATTCCACGATCGGGGCAAAAGGCTCCAAAAGTATGAATTGTCAAGAGTCAAGTGTGTGTGTGTGCGGTGAGAGTCAAGAAAGTAAAGTAAAGTGGGGCCACGCTCAAAAGTATGCTGTCTCCGCTGTAATTTTCCCTAACTTAAAATTTGATTTGATCCCCTGTGAGTTTGTCAACTTGATGTTTTGTTGGTTGTTGGTCTTCAGTCCCCTCTACTACCCTTGCCGCCTGCTGAGGGCAGACGACTAGGAATGTATCATGTACATGTGGGCGGGCAGTTTATAGGGAACGTAGTGGTTTTATGCGAAGACTTGCATATTTGGCTCAATTTAGGCCGTAGTGGTGGGGTGTGGCGGCAACTGATGCTGATTTGAAAGTCGATTACGATACCGATAATCAATTGTCAGCACCGTTGCCGCCGAAGTTTTATCACAGATTGTAATGATTTTTTTTTTTTAGTGGGGTGTCGGAGAACCGCACTAATTACGATAGTAACAATAAGGGGGGGGAAGAAGGGGTTAAAGAAATGAGATCGAAATGTGCAGAAATGTGCAGTGTTGCAACACGTAGTCAGTCGAGGAAATAGATAAAGAGAAAAGGTAAACAATGCAGGTGCTTTGCGTGGAAAATACAAGGAAATACACTAAATAAAAAAGAGACAAGCACTTGCAGAAATAACAATAAAGGTAAGTAGTAGACTGGAGTGGAGACGACGGAAAAACAGGTAATAAAAGAGATACTACACTGGAACAAAGACGAGACAAAACAGGTACAATTGATTTACGTTTACAATATTACAATAAACATAACAATTTAAAATAATGTCTATATCTTTTACTATAATTACAGGGAAGACAAGAAGCATCGGCCGGCATAGCAAAGCACAATGCTTGTAAAGACATTGCGTTGCATACCGGCCGACCCTGTCGTCCCCCCTGGTCGTCGAAATTGGCGTCATCCGGAGTCGTCAGAGGTAGCTGCAATTAGCACCTCGTCGTCGTTGTGGCTGTGGCTGCCCTCTTGGAGGACCAGTGGCACTGGTCCGGCCACCAGCTGGGAGCCAGGATTGACGGCACACATATTACTGTGGCGACACGGGTCCGGCCGCCAAAGTGAAATGGGTGTGTGTGTGTGTGTGCGTCGGCAATTGTGGCCCTGATGTAGAGCGAGTGGCACTGGTCCGGCCACCAGCTGTGGGCAAAGGTAAACAATGACACACATAACTCGAACGGCACAGGTCCGGCCGCCCAAGTGTAATGGATGTTTGTGTGTGTGTGTGTCTGAATGGCAGGCGGTAAGTATTTTGAGCGCCCTTTTTAATCGTATGTGTGGCTGGTGGATTTTTCCTTTTCCAGGTCCATAGGGCACTCTGAATGCCATGGCACTGGATCCGGCCACCAGCTAAGGACAATGGCGGACACGACACACATCTACACGAGCGGCACAGGTCCGGCCGCCCAAGTGTAATGGATGTTTGTGTGTGTGTGTGTCTGAATGGCAGGCGGTAAGTATTTTGAGCGCCCTTTTTAATCGTATGTTTGGCTGATGGATTTTTCCTTTTCCAGGTCCATAGGGCACTCTGAATGCCATGGCACTGGATCCGGCCACCAGCTAAGGACGATGGCGGACACGACACACATCTACACGAGCGGCACAGGTCCGGCCGCCCAAGTGTAATGGATGTTTGTGTGTGTGTGTGTCTGAGTGGCAGGCGGTGAGTATTTTGAGCGCCCTTTTTAATCGTATGTGTGGCTGGTGGATTTTTCCTTTTCCAGGTCCATAGGGCACTCTGAATGCCATGGCACTGGATCCGGCCACCAACTAAGGACGATGGCGATGGCATAACTCGAACGGCACAGGTCCGGCCGCCCAAGTGTAATGGATGTTTGTGTGTGTGTTGATGTTTTATTTAATTGCTTTGATGGCGGCAGCGTCCGTTGTTAATTTTTGTTGTGGCATGCGATTGATATGCATTTGTCATTTAATCCATTGCAGTGGCAGAGATGTGTCCAATTAGTACACAGCGTTCCAGGATATCTGGTTGTCAAGATGGTACCTCATGTTGCGGGCGTAGGCCTTAATGTCATCCATGGAGTCGTCATCTGTCCACATCTCATCGTCATCATTTTCTTCATCCGTTTCAGGATCCGTCTCTGGAATGGCGGCTGGCGTTGGCCCTAACGTTTCTTGTGGTGGCTGTGGAGCTGGGGCAACCACTGTTGCTGCTGCCATTGTTGGTGGATTTTCCGATGTCACTGGAACTGCTGGAGTTGCCGTCACTGCCTGGGATTGGATGAGCGAGGTGAGTAGTGACATCATCGCTTCCAGCCTCTTTTCCAATCGCGTCATCCTCTGCGTATTCTCCAACAGTGCCTGGCTGCAGGATCCCTCGCAAGATTGGCGTTTCGGCTGCATCTTCTGCCGGGAGCGGTTGTTGGCAAGCTGCTGCTGCTGCTGCTGTCGCTGTTGTTGTTCGCGCTGCGGCTGCTGTTGCAGCTGCTGTAGCTGCTGCTGCTGTTGTGCCTGGGAACGGCTCAATGGCTGCTCTGGACGTCGTCGCCCAGTGCGTGGGCCAGAGGCAGCAGGCGTCTGTTTTTTTGTATGTATTGGCTGCTGCTGCTTCTGCTTCTGCTGATGTTGTTGTCCTCTTCGTCGCCCAGGAGAGGAGACATTGAGTGGCGTCCATGCTGCCTGCTGCTGCTGTCCGCGCCAGGGATTGGCTGGCGTTTGAGCTTGCTGTTGCTGCTGCTGTCGGCGCCCTGGATGTGCTGGTGTTGTTCTTGCTGGTGGTGGCTGCTGCTCTGGCAATGGCTGCAGAAGCGAGCTGCGCTTGCGACGCAACTCCTGCATGGCCACTCGGTGGGACAGAAGGCGGCCCCTTGCTGCCTTGAATGCCGGACATCCCTTGTAGGCGCTGATGTGGGCGCCCTGGCAATTGGCGCATTTAGGGGCGTCTGCCCTTGGCTTGGCACATGCCGTGGACGCGTGGGCACCCGCACACTTCATACAGACGAATGAACGCCTGCAGTAGGTGCGGGTGTGCCCGAATGCCTGACATCTGTGGCACTGGGCTGGGTCCACCGGCTTGGCCTGCCTCTCAACGGTCACCAACTGGTTGCCCAGCTGGGTTAATTGGAGGACATCGTGGTGGCTTTCATCCGGCTTGGGGGCTATCTCCAACTCGAACTGGTCGAGCGGCTGTCCATCGGATCTCCCTTTAATGGCTCTAATAAATATAACATAATAACCCAATTCGGCCATCTGATTTTTTATTAGTTGGGTGCTTGTGGAGTGGTGTAGATCTCGCACGACGATCCGTAGCCCACGGTCACTCTTGTGCTGGTGTGTGTAGTGGCCAGTCATCGCCTCGTTGCCGTCGCCATCGCCCAGGATTGCCATGATGGCATCCCTGGTAGCCATGTCGCGGGCCTGGATACGGACACCATTGCGGCTGATGAGCTTGGTGTGATAGCTACTGTTGCCCACCCTCGGGTCCTTCTGCAGCTTGTCCAGAATGGGCATAATGTCGGGGACAGCTGGCAGAATGATGGGGGGGGGAATAATTGTCGTTGGTTGGTGCTGTCGCTGCAGCATCCGAGTTTGTCTGGCATTGGGCATACTCAGGGCGGGCAGCTGGAGCAGCCCAACGCCGCCGCCGCTGCTGCTGCTGTGGGTTCCTGTGCCGCAGCTACTAGTTGCATTTGCAGGTGAGTGAGGTAGAGCTAGTGGAGCATTGGCTGGAGCAGGGGCAGGGGCAGGGGCAGGGGCGGGGGCAGGGGCATTTTGTGTAATTGTCCGCTGATGTTGTTGCTGTTGCTGGTTTGATTGTTGGTGATGGAGATGGTTTTGAATTTGGGGGATATGGGATTTGCTTGCCTGTTGGTTACTTTCCCGGAGTCGTCGTTTGGCCGATGCATAATTGGCATCCAAATTGTCGTCGTCGTCATCGTCATCAAACTCAACAACCATATCATCACTGTCATCATCGTCATCATCATCATCCACCTCGGCGCGGACGCGCTTCAGTGGCGAACGGGCCGCTGCAGCAGAGGTGGATGGGATATCATCGGTATTGGCTGTGTTTGTTGCTATTGGCTGATGTTGTTGTTGTTGTTGATGTGTTTGCTGCTGCTGATGTTCCTCTGGCGGCGGTGGTGGGGGGGGGTCCGCCTGTTAACATTGCTGTTAACAGGCATCGTCTGGCTGCCGACGTAATTGTCAGTTGTCGTTTTTGTGTTTGATGTCGCTGTTTGTGTGCTGATGTATGTCATCATTGTATTTGTGGTTGTGGTATTGGCTGTGTGCATTGCATTTGGAACCGCTGCTGTGGCCGATCGAGCGGGGTTTGTGCCATGGCTATGGTTCGAGTTCGAACTCGCTCCCGAACGGGCACTCGAACACGAATCTTTTGTTGGCTGCTGTTCGTGTAGAGGCTGCTCGAGTGCCCTCTCGTACTGTCGCTGGTACGAGGTCGTTACCCGCTCTCTCTTTGCGCCTCTCTCTCGCTCCTTGCTGTTTCCGGCTCTCTCCACACGAAGCATCGGCATACGGTGCATCGATACGTGTATGTGTGTGTTGGAGTGTGGGAAGCGGAATTATTGGCGCGCTCGGTACCGCTAGGCTTGGCTTGGCTTGGCATAGCGGTGCTTGACATTGCGGTGCTTTGGCTGACGCCGCTGCCGCTGCCGACGCCGCCAATGCCTCAAGCCGGCGACTACCGCTGCTGCTGCTGCTGATGTTCTGCTGCTGCTGCTGCTGCTGGCGTTCCTGGGTATGGACCGCCTCCACCCAATCGCCGATCTGGAACTGCTCCTGGCTGGTGAGATTGGGAATGGCCGCCCAGCTGTTGGGGCAGGGCAGGTCGGGGATGGGGCTTGTGGCCGGAGTGGCCGTGATGGTGGTGTCGGTATTTGTGGTCCTCACATACCCGGTAATGGTGGCTGGAGCCGGTCTAGAAATTGGAGGAAGTGCCTCCAACCAGGTGGCGGAGTCGGTGGATTGGCGTCTCAGTATCGCTGCGTTTGCCACGGCGCCGGTGGCTGCGCTGTCGGCGCTGGCTTCGCCGTCGGCGGCGCTGTCGGAGCTGGCAGTGGAAATGGCTGATTTGGGGCGATCCCTGGCTGTGACGCCGTGTGGTCCTCGTCGTCGTCGTCCTCTTCTGGCAGTGGATCCGCGTGGCATAGCTGCGCTGGATTGGCTTTGGTTGGATTTGGTAATAAAGTTTTTCGACCGACGCGAGTGGAGATTTTGTCAAGTCAGATTGATTCACACAGTTTTTTTTCGCTTTTTTGGATTTTTCCAATTGTATACCCGCTTTGGGTTGAGGGCTCTCAGTGCTCCATACAGGGGAGGAACTGAGAGGCTGGGGTGTGAGCCGCCAGCAACCAAGCGCGTTGCTTTATTAATTTCTCTTTGTGGGCAGTATATGTCTTAATTTAGTAGATGTACATTTTTGTTTGTTTTTACAATTTAACTTTAAACGGCACTCAAACACTTTTTACTGGTACATTTAATGGCACAATAATTTACAAACATATAAACTGCAGCAACGTTAAACACTTGTAACCTCGTCTAGGCCCGCACTCAGCAGGGGGGGGGGCAAGGGAAAAAGAGAAAGAGAGAGAGATAAACTTTTCGGCACTTTGACGGAGGGACTAAACCACGAACACGACTCGACTCCACAACGTTCACGACACGACTTTTTCTCGTTTGGACAGAGATCCAGACTCGAGACTCGATTCCACGATCGGGGCAAAAGGCTCCAAAAGTATGAATTGTCAAGAGTCAAGTGTGTGTGTGTGCGGTGAGAGTCAAGAAAGTAAAGTAAAGTGGGGCCACGCTCAAAAGTATGCTGTCTCTTCTTTGTAATTTTCCCTAACTTAAAATTTGATTTGATCCCCTGTGAGTTTGTCAACTTGATGTTTTGTTGGTTGTTGGTCTTCAGTCCCCTCTACTACCCTTGCCGCCTGCTGAGGGCAGACGACTAGGAATGTATCATGTACATGTGGGCGGGCAGTTTATAGGGAACGTAGTGGATATATGCGAAGACTTGCATATTTGGCTCAATTTAGGCCGTAGTGGTGGGGTGTGGCGGCAACTGATGCTGATTTGAAAGTCGATTACGATACCGATAATCAATTGTCAGCACCGTTGCCGCCGAAGTTTTATCACAGATTGTAATAATTTTTTTTAGTGGGGTGTCGGAGAACCGCACTAATTACGATAGTAACAATAAGGGGGGGGAAGAAGGGGTTAAAGAAATGAGATCGAAATGTGCAGAAATGTGCAGTGTTGCAACACGTAGTCAGTTGGGGAAATAGATAAAGAGAAAAGGTAAACAATGCAGGTGCTTTGCGTGGAAATAAGGAAATACACTAAATAAAAAGAGACAAGCACTTGCAGAAATAACAATACAGGTAAGTAGTAGACTGGAGTGGAGACGACGGAAAAACAGGTAATAAAAGAGATACTACACTGGAACAAAGACGAGACAAAACAGGTACAATTGATTTACGTTTACAATATTACAATAAACATAACAATTTAAAATAATGTCTATATCTTTTACTATAATTACAGGGAAGACAAGAAGCATCGGCCGGCATAGCAAAACACAATGCTTGTAAAGACATTGCGTTGCATACCGGCCGACCCCGTCGTCCCCCCTGGTCGTCGAAATTGGCGTCATCCGAAGTCGTCAGAGGTAGCTGCAATTAGCACCTCGTCGTCGTTGTGGCTGTGGCTGCCCTCTTGGAGAACCAGTGGCACTGGTCCGGCCACCAGCTGGGAGCCAGGATTGACGGCACACATATTACTGTGGCGACACGGGTCCGGCCGCCAAAGTGAAATGGATTGTGAGTGTGTGTGTGCGTCGGCAATTGTGGCCCTGATGTAGAGCGAGTGGCACTGGTCCGGCCACCAGCTGTGGGCAAAGGTGGACAATGACACACCTACTCGAACGGCACAGGTCCGGCCGCCCAAGTGTAATGGATGTGTGTGTGTGTGTGTGTCTGAATGGCTGGCGGTAAGTATTTTCAGAGCCCTTTTTAATCGTATTTGTGGCTGATGGATTTTTCCTTTTCCAGGACCATAAGGCACTCTGAATGCCATGGCACTGGATCCGGCCACCAACTAAGGACGATGGCGGACACGACACACATCTACTCGAACGGCACAGGTCCGGCCGCCCAAGTGTAATGGATGTTTGTGTGTGTGTGTGTCTGAATGGCAGGCGGTAAGTATTTTGAGCGCCCTTTTTAATCGTATGTGTGGCTGATGGATTTTTCCTTTTCCAGGTCCATAGGGCACTCTGAATGCCATGGCACTGGATCCGGCCACCAGCTAAGGACGATGGCGGACACGACACACATCTACACGAACGGCACAGGTCCGGCCGCCCAAGTGTAATGGATGTTTGTGTGTGTGTGTGTCTGAATGGCAGGCGGTAAGTATTTAATTGCTTTGATGGCGGCAGCGTCCGTTGTTAACTTTTGTTGTGGCATGCGATTGATATGCATTTGTCCTTTAATCCAGTGCAGTGGCAGAGATGTGTCCAATTAGTACACAGCGTTCCAGGATATCTGGTTGTCAAGATGGTACCTCATGTTGCGGGCGTAGGCCTTAATGTCATCCATGGAGTCGTCATCTGTCCACATCTCATCGTCATCATTTTCTTCATCCGTTTCAGGATCCGTCTCTGGAATGGCGGCTGGCGTTGGCCCTAACGTTTCTTGTGGTGGCTGTGGAGCTGGGGCAACCACTGTTGCTGCTGCCATTGTTGGTGGATTTTCCGATGTCACTGGAACTGCTGGAGTTGCCGTCACTGCCTGGGATTGGATGAGCGAGGTGAGTAGTGACATCATCGCTTCCAGCCTCTTTTCCAATCGCGTCATCCTCTGCGTATTCTCCAACAGTGCCTGGCTGCAGGATCCCTCGCAAGATTGGCGTTTCGGCTGCATCTTCTGCCGGGAGCGGTTGTTGGCAAGCTGCTGCTGCTGCTGCTGTCGCTGTTGTTGTTCGCGCTGCGGCTGCTGTTGCAGCTGCTGTAGCTGCTGCTGCTGTTGTGCCTGGGAACGGCTCAATGGCTGCTCTGGACGTCGTCGCCCAGTGCGTGGGCCAGAGGCAGCAGGCGTCTGTTTTTTTGTATGTATTGGCTGCTGCTGCTTCTGCTTCTGCTGATGTTGTTGTTGTCCTCTTCGTCGCCCAGGAGAGGAGACATTGAGTGGCGTCCATGCTGCCTGCTGCTGCTGTCCGCGCCAGGGATTGGCTGGCGTTTGAGCTTGCTGTTGCTGCTGCTGTCGGCGCCCTGGATGTGCTGGTGTTGTTCTTGCTGGTGGTGGCTGCTGCTCTGGCAATGGCTGCAGAAGCGAGCTGCGCTTGCGACGCAACTCCTGCATGGCCACTCGGTGGGACAGAAGGCGGCCCCTTGCTGCCTTGAATGCCGGACATCCCTTGTAGGCGCTGATGTGGGCGCCCTGGCAATTGGCGCATTTAGGGGCGTCTGCCCTTGGCTTGGCACATGCCGTGGACGCGTGGGCACCCGCACACTTCATACAGACGAATGAACGCCTGCAGTAGGTGCGGGTGTGCCCGAATGCCTGACATCTGTGGCACTGGGCTGGGTCCACCGGCTTGGCCTGCCTCTCAACGGTCACCAACTGGTTGCCCAGCTGGGTTAATTGGAGGACATCGTGGTGGCTTTCATCCGGCTTGGGGGCTATCTCCAACTCGAACTGGTCGAGCGGCTGTCCATCGGATCTCCCTTTAATGGCTCTAATAAATATAACATAATAACCCAATTCGGCCATCTGATTTTTTATTAGTTGGGTGCTTGTGGAGTGGTGTAGATCTCGCACGACGATCCGTAGCCCACGGTCACTCTTGTGCTGGTGTGTGTAGTGGCCAGTCATCGCCTCGTTGCCGTCGCCATCGCCCAGGATTGCCATGATGGCATCCCTGGTAGCCATGTCGCGGGCCTGGATACGGACACCATTGCGGCTGATGAGCTTGGTGTGATAGCTACTGTTGCCCACCCTCGGGTCCTTCTGCAGCTTGTCCAGAATGGGCATAATGTCGGGGACAGCTGGCAGAATGATGGGGGGGGGAATAATTGTCGTTGGTTGGTGCTGTCGCTGCAGCATCCGAGTTTGTCTGGCATTGGGCATACTCAGGGCGGGCAGCTGGAGCAGCCCAACGCCGCCGCCGCTGCTGCTGCTGTGGGTTCCTGTGCCGCAGCTACTAGTTGCATTTGCAGGTGAGTGAGGTAGAGCTAGTGGAGCATTGGCTGGAGCAGGGGCAGGGGCAGGGGCAGGGGCGGGGGCAGGGGCATTTTGTGTAATTGTCCGCTGATGTTGTTGCTGTTGCTGGTTTGATTGTTGGTGATGGAGATGGTTTTGAATTTGGGGGATATGGGATTTGCTTGCCTGTTGGTTACTTTCCCGGAGTCGTCGTTTGGCCGATGCATAATTGGCATCCAAATTGTCGTCGTCGTCATCGTCATCAAACTCAACAACCATATCATCACTGTCATCATCGTCATCATCATCATCCACCTCGGCGCGGACGCGCTTCAGTGGCGAACGGGCCGCTGCAGCAGAGGTGGATGGGATATCATCGGTATTGGCTGTGTTTGTTGCTATTGGCTGATGTTGTTGTTGTTGTTGATGTGTTTGCTGCTGCTGATGTTCCTCTGGCGGCGGTGGTGGGGGGGGGTCCGCCTGTTAACATTGCTGTTAACAGGCATCGTCTGGCTGCCGACGTAATTTCAGTTGTCGTTTTTGTGTTTGATGTCGCTGTTTGTGTGCTGATGTATGTCATCATTGTATTTGTGGTTGTGGTATTGGCTGTGTGCATTGCATTTGGAACCGCTGCTGTGGCCGATCGAGCGGGGTTTGTGCCATGGCTATGGTTCGAGTTCGAACTCGCTCCCGAACGGGCACTCGAACACGAATCTTTTGTTGGCTGCTGTTCGTGTAGAGGCTGCTCGAGTGCCCTCTCGTACTGTCGCTGGTACGAGGTCGTTACCCGCTCTCTCTTTGCACTCTCTCTCGCTCCTTGCTGTTTCCGGCTCTCTCCACACGAAGCATCGGCATACGGTGCATCGATACGTGTATGTGTGTGTTGGAGTGTGGGAAGCGGAATTATTGGCGCGCTCGGTACCGCTAGGCTTGGCTTGGCTTGGCATAGCGGTGCTTGACATTGCGGTGCTTTGGCTGACGCCGCTGCCGCTGCCGACGCCGCCAATGCCTCAAGCCGGCGACTACCGCTGCTGCTGCTGCTGATGTTCTGCTGCTGCTGCTGCTGCTGGCGTTCCTGGGTATGGACCGCCTCCACCCAATCGCCGATCTGGAACTGCTCCTGGCTGGTGAGATTGGGAATGGCCGCCCAGCTGTTGGGGCAGGGCAGGTCGGGGATGGGGCTTGTGGCCGGAGTGGCCGTGATGGTGGTGTCGGCATTTGTGGTCCTCACATACCCGGTAATGGTGGCTGGAGCCGGTCTAGAAATTGGAGGAAGTGCCTCCAACCAGGTGGCGGAGTCGGTGGATTGGCGTCTCAGTATCGCTGCGTTTGCCACGGCGCCGGTGGCTGCGCTGTCGGCGCTGGCTTCGCCGTCGGCGGCGCTGTCGGAGCTGGCAGTGGAAATGGCTGATTTGGGGCGATCCCTGGCTGTGACGCCGTGTGGTCCTCGTCGTCGTCGTCCTCTTCTGGCAGTGGATCCGCGTGGCATAGCTGCGCTGGATTGGCTTTGGTTGGATTTGGTAATAAATTTTTTCGACCGACGCGAGTGGAGATTTTGTCAAGTCAGATTGATTCACACAGTTTTTTTTCGCTTTTTTGGATTTTTCCAATTATATACCCGCTTTGGGTTGAGGGCTCTCAGTGCTCCATACAGGGGAGGAACTGAGAGGCTGGGGTGTGAGCCGCCAGCAACCAAGCGCGTTGCTTTATTAATTTCTCTTTGTGGGCAGTATATGTCTTAATTTAGTAGATGTACATTTTTGTTTGTTTTTACAATTTAACTTTAAACGGCACTCAAACACTTTTACTGGTACATTTAATGGCACAATAATTTACAAACATATAAACTGCAGCAACGTTAAACACTTGTAACCTCGTCTAGGCCCGCACTCAGCAGGGGGGGGGGCAAGGGAAAAAGAAAACGAGAGAGAGATAAACTTTTCGGCACTTTGACGGAGGGACTAAACCACGAACACGACTCGACTCCACAACGTTCACGACACGACTTTTTCTCGTTTGGACAGAGATCCAGACTCGAGACTCGATTCCACGATCGGGGCAAAAGGCTCCAAAAGTATGAATTGTCAAGAGTCAAGTGTGTGTGTGTGCGGTGAGAGTCAAGAAAGTAAAGTAAAGTGGGGCCACGCTCAAAAGTATGCTGTCTCTTCCTTGTAATTTTCCCTAACTTAAAATTTGATTTGATCCCCTGTGAGTTTGTCAACTTGATGTTTTGTTGGTTGTTGGTCTTCAGTCCCCTCTACTACCCTTGCCGCCTGCTGAGGGCAGACGACTAGGAATGTATCATGTACATGTGGGCGGGCAGTTTATAGGGAACGTAGTGGATATATGCGAAGACTTGCATATTTGGCTCAATTTAGGCCGTAGTGGTGGGGTGTGGCGGCAACTGATGCTGATTTGAAAGTCGATTACGATACCGATAATCAATTGTCAGCACCGTTGCCGCCGAAGTTTTATCACAGATTGTAATGATTTTTTTTAGTGGGGTGTCGGAGAACCGCACTAATTACGATAGTAACAATAAGGGGGGGGAAGAAGGGGTTAAAGAAATGAGATCGAAATGTGCAGAAATGTGCAGTGTTGCAACACGTAGTCAGTTGGGGAAATAGATAAAGAGAAAAGGTAAACAATGCAGGTGCTTTGCGTGGAAACAGAAGGAAATACACTAAATAAAAGAGACAAGCACTTGCAGAAATAACAATACAGGTAAGTAGTAGACTGGAGTGGAGACGACGGAAAAACAGGTAATAAAAGAGATACTACACTGGAACAAAGACGAGACAAAACAGGTACAATTGATTTACGTTTACAATATTACAATAAACATAACAATTTAAAATAATGTCTATATCTTTTACTATAATTACAGGGAAGACAAGAAGCATCGGCCGGCATAGCAAAACACAATGCTTGTAAAGACATTGCGTTGCATACCGGCCGACCCCGTCGTCCCCCCTGGTCGTCGAAATTGGCGTCATCCGGAGTCGTCAGTCGTTGCGGCTGTGGCTGCCCTCTTGGAGGACCAGTGGCACTGGTCCGGCCACCAGCTGGGAGCCAGGATTGACGGCACACATATTACTGTGGCGACACGGGTCCGGCCGCCAAAGTGAAATGGGTGTGAGTGTGTGTGTGCGTCGGCAATTGTGGCCCTGATGTAGAGCGAGTGGCACTGGTCCGGCCACCAGCTGTGGGCAAAGGTAAACAATGACACACATAACTCGAACGGCACAGGTCCGGCCGCCCAAGTGTAATGGATGTGTGTGTGTGTGTGTGTCTGAATGGCTGGCGGTAAGTATTTTCAGAGCCCTTTTTTAATCGTATTTGTGGCTGATGGATTTTTCCTTTTCCAGGACCATAGGGCACTCTGAATGCCATGGCACTGGATCCGGCCACCAACTAAGGACGATGGCGGACACGACACACATCTACTCGAACGGCACAGGTCCGGCCGCCCAAGTGTAATGGATGTTTGTGTGTGTGTGTGTCTGAATGGCAGGCGGTAAGTATTTTGAGCGCCCTTTTTAATCGTATGTGTGGCTGATGGATTTTTCCTTTTCCAGGTCCATAGGGCACTCTGAATGCCATGGCACTGGATCCGGCCACCAGCTAAGGACGATGGCGGACACGACACACATCTACACGAACGGCACAGGTCCGGCCGCCCAAGTGTAATGGATGTTTGTGTGTGTGTTGATGTTTTATTTAATTGCTTTGATGGCGGCAGCGTCCGTTGTTAATTTTTGTTGTGGCATGCGATTGATATGCATTTGTCCTTTAATCCATTGCAGCGGCAGAGATGTGTCCAATTAGTACACAGCGTTCCAGGATATCTGGTTGTCGAGATGGTACCTCATGTTGCGGGCGTAGGCCTTAATGTCATCCATGGAGTCGTCATCTGTCCACATCTCATCGTCATCATTTTCTTCATCCGTTTCAGGATCCGTCTCTGGAATGGCGGCTGGCGTTGGCCCTAACGTTTCTTGTGGTGGCTGTGGAGCTGGGGCAACCACTGTTGCTGCTGCCATTGTTGGTGGATTTTCCGATGTCACTGGAACTGCTGGAGTTGCCGTCACTGCCTGGGATTGGATGAGCGAGGTGAGTAGTGACATCATCGCTTCCAGCCTCTTTTCCAATCGCGTCATCCTCTGCGTATTCTCCAACAGTGCCTGGCTGCAGGATCCCTCGCAAGATTGGCGTTTCGGCTGCATCTTCTGCCGGGAGCGGTTGTTGGCAAGCTGCTGCTGCTGCTGCTGTCGCTGTTGTTGTTCGCGCTGCGGCTGCTGTTGCAGCTGCTGTAGCTGCTGCTGCTGTTGTGGTGCCTGGGAACGGCTCAATGGCTGCTCTGGACGTCGTCGCCCAGTGCGTGGGCCAGAGGCAGCAGGCGTCTGTTTTTTTGTATGTATTGGCTGCTGCTGCTTCTGCTTCTGCTGATGTTGTTGTCCTCTTCGTCGCCCAGGAGAGGAGACATTGAGTGGCGTCCATGCTGCCTGCTGCTGCTGTCCGCGCCAGGGATTGGCTGGCGTTTGAGCTTGCTGTTGCTGCTGCTGTCGGCGCCCTGGATGTGCTGGTGTTGTTCTTGCTGGTGGTGGCTGCTGCTCTGGCAATGGCTGCAGAAGCGAGCTGCGCTTGCGACGCAACTCCTGCATGGCCACTCGGTGGGACAGAAGGCGGCCCCTTGCTGCCTTGAATGCCGGACATCCCTTGTAGGCGCTGATGTGGGCGCCCTGGCAATTGGCGCATTTAGGGGCGTCTGCCCTTGGCTTGGCACATGCCGTGGACGCGTGGGCACCCGCACACTTCATACAGACGAATGAACGCCTGCAGTAGGTGCGGGTGTGCCCGAATGCCTGACATCTGTGGCACTGGGCTGGGTCCACCGGCTTGGCCTGCCTCTCAACGGTCACCAACTGGTTGCCCAGCTGGGTTAATTGGAGGACATCGTGGTGGCTTTCATCCGGCTTGGGGGCTATCTCCAACTCGAACTGGTCGAGCGGCTGTCCATCGGATCTCCCTTTAATGGCTCTAATAAATATAACATAATAACCCAATTCGGCCATCTGATTTTTTATTAGTTGGGTGCTTGTGGAGTGGTGTAGATCTCGCACGACGATCCGTAGCCCACGGTCACTCTTGTGCTGGTGTGTGTAGTGGCCAGTCATCGCCTCGTTGCCGTCGCCATCGCCCAGGATTGCCATGATGGCATCCCTGGTAGCCATGTCGCGGGCCTGGATACGGACACCATTGCGGCTGATGAGCTTGGTGTGATAGCTACTGTTGCCCACCCTCGGGTCCTTCTGCAGCTTGTCCAGAATGGGCATAATGTCGGGGACAGCTGGCAGAATGATGGGGGGGGGAATAATTGTCGTTGGTTGGTGCTGTCGCTGCAGCATCCGAGTTTGTCTGGCATTGGGCATACTCAGGGCGGGCAGCTGGAGCAGCCCAACGCCGCCGCCGCTGCTGCTGCTGTGGGTTCCTGTGCCGCAGCTACTAGTTGCATTTGCAGGTGAGTGAGGTAGAGCTAGTGGAGCATTGGCTGGAGCAGGGGCAGGGGCAGGGGCAGGGGCGGGGGCAGGGGCATTTTGTGTAATTGTCCGCTGATGTTGTTGCTGTTGCTGGTTTGATTGTTGGTGATGGAGATGGTTTTGAATTTGGGGGATATGGGATTTGCTTGCCTGTTGGTTACTTTCCCGGAGTCGTCGTTTGGCCGATGCATAATTGGCATCCAAATTGTCGTCGTCGTCATCGTCATCAAACTCAACAACCATATCATCACTGTCATCATCGTCATCATCATCATCCACCTCGGCGCGGACGCGCTTCAGTGGCGAACGGGCCGCTGCAGCAGAGGTGGATGGGATATCATCGGTATTGGCTGTGTTTGTTGCTATTGGCTGATGTTGTTGTTGTTGTTGATGTGTTTGCTGCTGCTGATGTTCCTCTGGCGGCGGTGGTGGGGGGGGTCCGCCTGTTAACATTGCTGTTAACAGGCATCGTCTGGCTGCCGACGTAATTGTCAGTTGTCGTTTTTGTGTTTGATGTCGCTGTTTGTGTGCTGATGTATGTCATCATTGTATTTGTGGTTGTGGTATTGGCTGTGTGCATTGCATTTGGAACCGCTGCTGTGGCCGATCGAGCGGGGTTTGTGCCATGGCTATGGTTCGAGTTCGAACTCGCTCCCGAACGGGCACTCGAACACGAATCTTTTGTTGGCTGCTGTTCGTGTAGAGGCTGCTCGAGTGCCCTCTCGTACTGTCGCTGGTACGAGGTCGTTACCCGCTCTCTCTTTGCACTCTCTCTCGCTCCTTGCTGTTTCCGGCTCTCTCCACACGAAGCATCGGCATACGGTGCATCGATACGTGTATGTGTGTGTTGGAGTGTGGGAAGCGGAATTATTGGCGCGCTCGGTACCGCTAGGCTTGGCTTGGCTTGGCATAGCGGTGCTTGACATTGCGGTGCTTTGGCTGACGCCGCTGCCGCTGCCGACGCCGCCAATGCCTCAAGCCGGCGACTACCGCTGCTGCTGCTGCTGATGTTCTGCTGCTGCTGCTGCTGCTGGCGTTCCTGGGTATGGACCGCCTCCACCCAATCGCCGATCTGGAACTGCTCCTGGCTGGTGAGATTGGGAATGGCCGCCCAGCTGTTGGGGCAGGGCAGGTCGGGGATGGGGCTTGTGGCCGGAGTGGCCGTGATGGTGGTGTCGGCATTTGTGGTCCTCACATACCCGGTAATGGTGGCTGGAGCCGGTCTAGAAATTGGAGGAAGTGCCTCCAACCAGGTGGCGGAGTCGGTGGATTGGCGTCTCAGTATCGCTGCGTTTGCCACGGCGCCGGTGGCTGCGCTGTCGGCGCTGGCTTCGCCGTCGGCGGCGCTGTCGGAGCTGGCAGTGGAAATGGCTGATTTGGGGCGATCCCTGGCTGTGACGCCGTGTGGTCCTCGTCGTCGTCGTCCTCTTCTGGCAGTGGATCCGCGTGGCATAGCTGCGCTGGATTGGCTTTGGTTGGATTTGGTAATAAATTTTTTCGACCGACGCGAGTGGAGATTTTGTCAAGTCAGATTGATTCACACAGTTTTTTTTCGCTTTTTTGGATTTTTCCAATTATATACCCGCTTTGGGTTGAGGGCTCTCAGTGCTCCATACAGGGGAGGAACTGAGAGGCTGGGGTGTGAGCCGCCAGCAACCAAGCGCGTTGCTTTATTAATTTCTCTTTGTGGGCAGTATATGTCTTAATTTAGTAGATGTACATTTTTGTTTGTTTTTACAATTTAACTTTAAACGGCACTCAAACACTACTAGTACATTTAATGGCACAATAATTTACAAACATATAAACTGCAGCAACGTTAAACACTTGTAACCTCTTTTTACACTCAGCAGGGGGGGGGGCAAGGGAAAAAGAAAACGAGAGAGAGATAAACTTTTCGGCACTTTGACGGAGGGACTAAACCACGAACACGACTCGACTCCACAACGTTCACGACACGACTTTTTCTCGTTTGGACAGAGATCCAGACTCGAGACTCGATTCCACGATCGGGGCAAAAGGCTCCAAAAGTATGAATTGTCAAGAGTCAAGTGTGTGTGTGTGCGGTGAGAGTCAAGAAAGTAAAGTAAAGTGGGGCCACGCTCAAAAGTATGCTGTCTCCTTCTTGTAATTTTCCCTAACTTAAAATTTGATTTGATCCCCTGTGAGTTTGTCAACTTGATGTTTTGTTGGTTGTTGGTCTTCAGTCCCCTCTACTACCCTTGCCGCCTGCTGAGGGCAGACGACTAGGAATGTATCATGTACATGTGGGCGGGCAGTTTATAGGGAACGTAGTGGATTATATGCGAAGACTTGCATATTTGGCTCAATTTAGGCCGTAGTGGTGGGGTGTGGCGGCAACTGATGCTGATTTGAAAGTCGATTACGATACCGATAATCAATTGTCAGCACCGTTGCCGCCGAAGTTTTATCACAGATTGTAATAATTTTTTTTTAGTGGGGTGTCGGAGAACCGCACTAATTACGATAGTAACAATAAGGGGGGGGAAGAAGGGGTTAAAGAAATGAGATCGAAATGTGCAGAAATGTGCAGTGTTGCAACACGTAGTCAGTTGGGGAAATAGATAAAGAGAAAAGGTAAACAATGCAGGTGCTTTGCGTGGAAAACAGAAGGAAATACACTAAATAAAGAGAGACAAGCACTTGCAGAAATAACAATACAGGTAAGTAGTAGACTGGAGTGGAGACGACGGAAAAACAGGTAATAAAAGAGATACTACACTGGAACAAAGACGAGACAAAACAGGTACAATTGATTTACGTTTACAATATTACAATAAACATAACAATTTAAAATAATGTCTATATCTTTTACTATAATTACAGGGAAGACAAGAAGCATCGGCCGGCATAGCAAAACACAATGCTTGTAAAGACATTGCGTTGCATACCGGCCGACCCCGTCGTCCCCCCTGGTCGTCGAAATTGGCGTCATCCGGAGTCGTCAGAGGTAGCTGCAATTAGCACCTCGTCGTCGTTGTGGCTGTGGCTGCCCTCTTGGAGGACCAGTGGCACTGGTCCGGCCACCAGCTGGGAGCCAGGATTGACGGCACACATATTACTGTGGCGACACGGGTCCGGCCGCCAAAGTGAAATGGGTGTGAGTGTGTGTGTGCGTCGGCAATTGTGGCCCTGATGTAGAGCGAGTGGCACTGGTCCGGCCACCAGCTGTGGGCAAAGGTAAACAATGACACACATAACTCGAACGGCACAGGTCCGGCCGCCCAAGTGTAATGGATGTTTGTGTGTGTGTGTGTCTGAATGGCAGGCGGTAAGTATTTTGAGCGCCCTTTTTAATCGTATGTGTGGCTGGTGGATTTTTCCTTTTCCAGGACCATAAGGCACTCTGAATGTCACGGCACCTGGTTCCAGCAACCAGATGAGGGCAATGGCGGAGAACGACACACCTACTCGAACGGCACAGGTCCGGCCGCCCAAGTGTAATGGATGTGTGTGTGTGTGTGTGTGTGTCTGACTGGCAGGCGGTAAGTATACCACCAGCTAAGGACGATGGCGGACACGACACACATCTACTCGAACGGCACAGGTCCGGCCGCCCAAGTGTAATGGATGTTTGTGTGTGTGTTGATGTTTTATTTAATTGCTTTGATGGCGGCAGCGTCCGTTGTTAATTTTTGTTGTGGCATGCGGTTGATATGCATTTGTCATTTAATCCATTGCAGTGGCAGAGATGTGTCCAATTAGTACACAGCGTTCCAGGATATCTGGTTGTCAAGATGGTACCTCATGTTGCGGGCGTAGGCCTTAATGTCATCCATGGAGTCGTCATCTGTCCACATCTCATCGTCATCATTTTCTTCATCCGTTTCAGGATCCGTCTCTGGAATGGCGGCTGGCGTTGGCCCTGACGTTTTTTGTGGTGGCTGTGGAGCTGGGGCAACCACTGCTGCTGCTGCCATTGTTGGTGGATTTTCCGATGTCACTGGAACTGCTGGAGTTGCCGTCACTGCCTGGGATTGGATGAGCGAGGTGAGTAGTGACATCATCGCTTCCAGCCTCTTTTCCAATCGCGTCATCCTCTGCGTATTCTCCAACAGTGCCTGGCTGCAGGATCCCTCGCAAGATTGGCGTTTCGGCTGCATCTTCTGCCGGGAGCGGTTGTTGGCAAGCTGCTGCTGCTGCTGCTGTCGCTGTTGTTGTTCGCGCTGCGGCTGCTGTTGCAGCTGCTGTAGCTGCTGCTGCTGTTGTGGTGCCTGGGAACGGCTCAATGGCTGCTCTGGACGTCGTCGCCCAGTGCGTGGGCCAGAGGCAGCAGGCGTCTGTTTTTTTGTAATGTATTGGCTGCTGCTGCTTCTGCTTCTGCTGATGTTGTTGTCCTCTTCGTCGCCCAGGAGAGGAGACATTGAGTGGCGTCCATGCTGCCTGCTGCTGCTGTCCGCGCCAGGGATTGGCTGGCGTTTGAGCTTGCTGTTGCTGCTGCTGTCGGCGCCCTGGATGTGCTGGTGTTGTTCTTGCTGGTGGTGGCTGCTGCTCTGGCAATGGCTGCAGAAGCGAGCTGCGCTTGCGACGCAACTCCTGCATGGCCACTCGGTGGGACAGAAGGCGGCCCCTTGCTGCCTTGAATGCCGGACATCCCTTGTAGGCGCTGATGTGGGCGCCCTGGCAATTGGCGCATTTAGGGGCGTCTGCCCTTGGCTTGGCACATGCCGTGGACGCGTGGGCACCCGCACACTTCATACAGACGAATGAACGCCTGCAGTAGGTGCGGGTGTGCCCGAATGCCTGACATCTGTGGCACTGGGCTGGGTCCACCGGCTTGGCCTGCCTCTCAACGGTCACCAACTGGTTGCCCAGCTGGGTTAATTGGAGGACATCGTGGTGGCTTTCATCCGGCTTGGGGGCTATCTCCAACTCGAACTGGTCGAGCGGCTGTCCATCGGATCTCCCTTTAATGGCTCTAATAAATATAACATAATAACCCAATTCGGCCATCTGATTTTTTATTAGTTGGGTGCTTGTGGAGTGGTGTAGATCTCGCACGACGATCCGTAGCCCACGGTCACTCTTGTGCTGGTGTGTGTAGTGGCCAGTCATCGCCTCGTTGCCGTCGCCATCGCCCAGGATTGCCATGATGGCATCCCTGGTAGCCATGTCGCGGGCCTGGATACGGACACCATTGCGGCTGATGAGCTTGGTGTGATAGCTACTGTTGCCCACCCTCGGGTCCTTCTGCAGCTTGTCCAGAATGGGCATAATGTCGGGGACAGCTGGCAGAATGATGGGGGGGGGAATAATTGTCGTTGGTTGGTGCTGTCGCTGCAGCATCCGAGTTTGTCTGGCATTGGGCATACTCAGGGCGGGCAGCTGGAGCAGCCCAACGCCGCCGCCGCTGCTGCTGCTGTGGGTTCCTGTGCCGCAGCTACTAGTTGCATTTGCAGGTGAGTGAGGTAGAGCTAGTGGAGCATTGGCTGGAGCAGGGGCAGGGGCAGGGGCAGGGGCGGGGGCAGGGGCATTTTGTGTAATTGTCCGCTGATGTTGTTGCTGTTGCTGGTTTGATTGTTGGTGATGGAGATGGTTTTGAATTTGGGGGATATGGGATTTGCTTGCCTGTTGGTTACTTTCCCGGAGTCGTCGTTTGGCCGATGCATAATTGGCATCCAAATTGTCGTCGTCGTCATCGTCATCAAACTCAACAACCATATCATCACTGTCATCATCGTCATCATCATCATCCACCTCGGCGCGGACGCGCTTCAGTGGCGAACGGGCCGCTGCAGCAGAGGTGGATGGGATATCATCGGTATTGGCTGTGTTTGTTGCTATTGGCTGATGTTGTTGTTGTTGTTGATGTGTTTGCTGCTGCTGATGTTCCTCTGGCGGCGGTGGTGGGGGGGGTCCGCCTGTTAACATTGCTGTTAACAGGCATCGTCTGGCTGCCGACGTAATTGCAGTTGTCGTTTTTGTGTTTGATGTCGCTGTTTGTGTGCTGATGTATGTCATCATTGTATTTGTGGTTGTGGTATTGGCTGTGTGCATTGCATTTGGAACCGCTGCTGTGGCCGATCGAGCGGGGTTTGTGCCATGGCTATGGTTCGAGTTCGAACTCGCTCCCGAACGGGCACTCGAACACGAATCTTTTGTTGGCTGCTGTTCGTGTAGAGGCTGCTCGAGTGCCCTCTCGTACTGTCGCTGGTACGAGGTCGTTACCCGCTCTCTCTTTGCACTCTCTCTCGCTCCTTGCTGTTTCCGGCTCTCTCCACACGAAGCATCGGCATACGGTGCATCGATACGTGTATGTGTGTGTTGGAGTGTGGGAAGCGGAATTATTGGCGCGCTCGGTACCGCTAGGCTTGGCTTGGCTTGGCATAGCGGTGCTTGACATTGCGGTGCTTTGGCTGACGCCGCTGCCGCTGCCGACGCCGCCAATGCCTCAAGCCGGCGACTACCGCTGCTGCTGCTGCTGATGTTCTGCTGCAGCTGCTGCTGCTGGCGTTCCTGGGTATGGACCGCCTCCACCCAATCGCCGATCTGGAACTGCTCCTGGCTGGTGAGATTGGGAATGGCCGCCCAGCTGTTGGGGCAGGGCAGGTCGGGGATGGGGCTTGTGGCCGGAGTGGCCGGTGATGGTGGTGTCGGCATTTGTGGTCCTCACATACCCGGTAATGGTGGCTGGAGCCGGTCTAGAAATTGGAGGAAGTGCCTCCAACCAGGTGGCGGAGTCGGTGGATTGGCGTCTCAGTATCGCTGCGTTTGCCCCGGCGCCGGTGGCTGCGCTGTCGGCGCTGGCTTCGCCGTCGGCGGCGCTGTCGGAGCTGGCAGTGGAAATGGCTGATTTGGGGCGATCCCTGGCTGTGACGCCGTGTGGTCCTCGTCGTCGTCGTCCTCTTCTGGCAGTGGATCCGCGTGGCATAGCTGCGCTGGATTGGCTTTGGTTGGATTTGGTAATAAATTTTTTCGACCGACGCGAGTGGAGATTTTGTCAAGTCAGATTGATTCACACAGTTTTTTTTCGCTTTTTTGGATTTTTCCAATTATATACCCGCTTTGGGTTGAGGGCTCTCAGTGCTCCATACAGGGGAGGAACTGAGAGGCTGGGGTGTGAGCCGCCAGCAACCAAGCGCGTTGCTTTATTAATTTCTCTTTGTGGGCAGTATATGTCTTAATTTAGTAGATGTACATTTTTGTTTGTTTTTACAATTTAACTTTTCAACGGCACTCAAACACACTAGTACATTTAATGGCACAATAATTTACAAACATATAAACTGCAGCAACGTTAAACACTTGTAACCTCTTTTTACACTCAGCAGGGGGGGGGGGCAAGGGAAAAAGAAAACGAGAGAGAGATAAACTTTTCGGCACTTTGACGGGGGACTAAACCACGAACACGACTCGACTCCACAACGTTCACGACACGACTTTTTCTCGTTTGGACAGAGATCCAGACTCGAGACTCGATTCCACGATCGGGGCAAAAGGCTCCAAAAGTATGAATTGTCAAGAGTCAAGTGTGTGTGTGTGCGGTGAGAGTCAAGAAAGTAAAGTAAAGTGGGGCCACGCTCAAAAGTATGCTGTCCCTTCTTTGTAATTTTCCCTAACTTAAAATTTGATTTGATCCCCTGTGAGTTTGTCAACTTGATGTTTTGTTGGTTGTTGGTCTTCAGTCCCCTCTACTACCCTTGCCGCCTGCTGAGGGCAGACGACTAGGAATGTATCATGTACATGTGGGCGGGCAGTTTATAGGGAACGTAGTGGATATATGCGAAGACTTGCATATTTGGCTCAATTTAGGCCGTAGTGGTGGGGTGTGGCGGCAACATGATGCTGATTTGAAAGTCGATTACGATACCGATAATCAATTGTCAGCACCGTTGCCGCCGAAGTTTTATCACAGATTGTAATAATTTTTTTTAGTGGGGTGTCGGAGAACCGCACTAATTACGATAGTAACAATAACGGGGGGGAAGAAGGGGTTAAAGAAATGAGATCGAAATGTGCAGAAATGTGCAGTGTTGCAACACGTAGTCAGTTGAGGAAATAGATAAAGAGAAAAGGTAAACAATGCAGGTGCTTTGCGTGGAAAATAAGGAATACACTAAATAAAAGAGACAAGCACTTGCAGAAATAACAATACAGGTAAGTAGTAGACTGGAGTGGAGACGACGGAAAAACAGGTAATAAAAGAGATACTACACTGGAACAAAGACGAGACAAAACAGGTACAATTGATTTACGTTTACAATATTACAATAAACATAACAATTTAAAATAATGTCTATATCTTTTACTATAATTACAGGGAAGACAAGAAGCATCGGCCGGCATAGCAAAACACAATGCTTGTAAAGACATTGCGTTGCATACCGGCCGACCCCGTCGTCCCCCCTGGTCGTCGAAATTGGCGTCATCCGGAGTCGTCAGAGGTAGCTGCAATTAGCACCTCGTCGTCGTTGTGGCTGTGGCTGCCCTCTTGGAGGACCAGTGGCACTGGTCCGGCCACCAGCTGGGAGCCAGGATTGACGGCACACATATTACTGTGGCGACACGGGTCCGGCCGCCAAAGTGAAATGGTTGTGAGTGTGTGTGTGCGTCGGCAATTGTGGCCCTGATGTAGAGCGAGTGGCACTGGTCCGGCCACCAGCTGTGGGCAAAGGTGGACAATGACACACATAACTCGAACGGCACAGGTCCGGCCGCCCAAGTGTAATGGATGTGTGTGTGTGTGTGTGTCTGAATGGCTGGCGGTGAGTATTTTCAGAGCCCTTTTTAATCGTATGTGTGGCTGATGGATTTTTCCTTTTCCAGGTCCATAGGGCACTCTGAATGCCATGGCACTGGATCCGGCCACCAACTAGGGACGATGGCGATGGCATAACTCAAACGGCACAGGTCCGGCCGCCCATGTGTAATGGATGTTTGTGTGTGTGTGTGTCTGAATGGCAGGCGGTAAGTATTTTGAGCGCCCTTTTTAATCGTATGTGTGGCTGATGGATTTTTCCTTTTCCAGGTCCATAGGGCACTCTGAATGCCATGGCACTGGATCCGGCCACCAGCTAAGGACGATGGCGGACACGACACACATCTACTCGAACGGCACAGGTCCGGCCGCCCAAGTGTAATGGATGTTTGTGTGTGTGTGTGTCTGAATGGCAGGCGGTAAGTATTTAATTGCTTTGATGGCGGCAGCGTCCGTTGTTAATTTTTGTTGTGGCATGCGATTGATATGCATTTGTCCTTTAATCCAGTGCAGTGGCAGAGATGTGTCCAATTAGTACACAGCGTTCCAGGATATCTGGTTGTCAAGATGGTACCTCATGTTGCGGGCGTAGGCCTTAATGTCATCCATGGAGTCGTCATCTGTCCACATCTCATCGTCATCATTTTCTTCATCCGTTTCAGGATCCGTCTCTGGAATGGCGGCTGGCGTTGGCCCTAACGTTTCTTGTGGTGGCTGTGGAGCTGGGGCAACCACTGTTGCTGCTGCCATTGTTGGTGGATTTTCCGATGTCACTGGAACTGCTGGAGTTGCCGTCACTGCCTGGGATTGGATGAGCGAGGTGAGTAGTGACATCATCGCTTCCAGCCTCTTTTCCAATCGCGTCATCCTCTGCGTATTCTCCAACAGTGCCTGGCTGCAGGATCCCTCGCAAGATTGGCGTTTCGGCTGCATCTTCTGCCGGGAGCGGTTGTTGGCAAGCTGCTGCTGCTGCTGCTGTCGCTGTTGTTGTTCGCGCTGCGGCTGCTGTTGCAGCTGCTGTAGCTGCTGCTGCTGTTGTGGTGCCTGGGAACGGCTCAATGGCTGCTCTGGACGTCGTCGCCCAGTGCGTGGGCCAGAGGCAGCAGGCGTCTGTTTTTTTGTATGTATTGGCTGCTGCTGCTTCTGCTTCTGCTGATGTTGTTGTCCTCTTCGTCGCCCAGGAGAGGAGACATTGAGTGGCGTCCATGCTGCCTGCTGCTGCTGTCCGCGCCAGGGATTGGCTGGCGTTTGAGCTTGCTGTTGCTGCTGCTGTCGGCGCCCTGGATGTGCTGGTGTTGTTCTTGCTGGTGGTGGCTGCTGCTCTGGCAATGGCTGCAGAAGCGAGCTGCGCTTGCGACGCAACTCCTGCATGGCCACTCGGTGGGACAGAAGGCGGCCCCTTGCTGCCTTGAATGCCGGACATCCCTTGTAGGCGCTGATGTGGGCGCCCTGGCAATTGGCGCATTTAGGGGCGTCTGCCCTTGGCTTGGCACATGCCGTGGACGCGTGGGCACCCGCACACTTCATACAGACGAATGAACGCCTGCAGTAGGTGCGGGTGTGCCCGAATGCCTGACATCTGTGGCACTGGGCTGGGTCCACCGGCTTGGCCTGCCTCTCAACGGTCACCAACTGGTTGCCCAGCTGGGTTAATTGGAGGACATCGTGGTGGCTTTCATCCGGCTTGGGGGCTATCTCCAACTCGAACTGGTCGAGCGGCTGTCCATCGGATCTCCCTTTAATGGCTCTAATAAATATAACATAATAACCCAATTCGGCCATCTGATTTTTTATTAGTTGGGTGCTTGTGGAGTGGTGTAGATCTCGCACGACGATCCGTAGCCCACGGTCACTCTTGTGCTGGTGTGTGTAGTGGCCAGTCATCGCCTCGTTGCCGTCGCCATCGCCCAGGATTGCCATGATGGCATCCCTGGTAGCCATGTCGCGGGCCTGGATACGGACACCATTGCGGCTGATGAGCTTGGTGTGATAGCTACTGTTGCCCACCCTCGGGTCCTTCTGCAGCTTGTCCAGAATGGGCATAATGTCGGGGACAGCTGGCAGAATGATGGGGGGGGGAATAATTGTCGTTGGTTGGTGCTGTCGCTGCAGCATCCGAGTTTGTCTGGCATTGGGCATACTCAGGGCGGGCAGCTGGAGCAGCCCAACGCCGCCGCCGCTGCTGCTGCTGTGGGTTCCTGTGCCGCAGCTACTAGTTGCATTTGCAGGTGAGTGAGGTAGAGCTAGTGGAGCATTGGCTGGAGCAGGGGCAGGGGCAGGGGCAGGGGCGGGGGCAGGGGCATTTTGTGTAATTGTCCGCTGATGTTGTTGCTGTTGCTGGTTTGATTGTTGGTGATGGAGATGGTTTTGAATTTGGGGGATATGGGATTTGCTTGCCTGTTGGTTACTTTCCCGGAGTCGTCGTTTGGCCGATGCATAATTGGCATCCAAATTGTCGTCGTCGTCATCGTCATCAAACTCAACAACCATATCATCACTGTCATCATCGTCATCATCATCCACCTCGGCGCGGACGCGCTTCAGTGGCGAACGGGCCGCTGCAGCAGAGGTGGATGGGATATCATCGGTATTGGCTGTGTTTGTTGCTATTGGCTGATGTTGTTGTTGTTGTTGATGTGTTTGCTGCTGCTGATGTTCCTCTGGCGGCGGTGGTGGGGGGGGTCCGCCTGTTAACATTGCTGTTAACAGGCATCGTCTGGCTGCCGACGTAATTGCAGTTGTCGTTTTTGTGTTTGATGTCGCTGTTTGTGTGCTGATGTATGTCATCATTGTATTTGTGGTTGTGGTATTGGCTGTGTGCATTGCATTTGGAACCGCTGCTGTGGCCGATCGAGCGGGGTTTGTGCCATGGCTATGGTTCGAGTTCGAACTCGCTCCCGAACGGGCACTCGAACACGAATCTTTTGTTGGCTGCTGTTCGTGTAGAGGCTGCTCGAGTGCCCTCTCGTACTGTCGCTGGTACGAGGTCGTTACCCGCTCTCTCTTTGCACTCTCTCTCGCTCCTTGCTGTTTCCGGCTCTCTCCACACGAAGCATCGGCATACGGTGCATCGATACGTGTATGTGTGTGTTGGAGTGTGGGAAGCGGAATTATTGGCGCGCTCGGTACCGCTAGGCTTGGCTTGGCTTGGCATAGCGGTGCTTGACATTGCGGTGCTTTGGCTGACGCCGCTGCCGCTGCCGACGCCGCCAATGCCTCAAGCCGGCGACTACCGCTGCTGCTGCTGCTGATGTTCTGCTGCTGCTGCTGCTGGCGTTCCTGGGTATGGACCGCCTCCACCCAATCGCCGATCTGGAACTGCTCCTGGCTGGTGAGATTGGGAATGGCCGCCCAGCTGTTGGGGCAGGGCAGGTCGGGGATGGGGCTTGTGGCCGGAGTGGCGGTGATGGTGGTGTCGGCATTTGTGGTCCTCACATACCCGGTAATGGTGGCTGGAGCCGGTCTAGAAATTGGAGGAAGTGCCTCCAACCAGGTGGCGGAGTCGGTGGATTGGCGTCTCAGTATCGCTGCGTTTGCCCCGGCGCCGGTGGCTGCGCTGTCGGCGCTGGCTTCGCCGTCGGCGGCGCTGTCGGAGCTGGCAGTGGAAATGGCTGATTTGGGGCGATCCCTGGCTGTGACGCCGTGTGGTCCTCGTCGTCGTCGTCCTCTTCTGGCAGTGGATCCGCGTGGCATAGCTGCGCTGGATTGGCTTTGGTTGGATTTGGTAATAGATTTTTTCGACCGACGCGAGTGGAGATTTTGTCAAGTCAGATTGATTCACACAGTTTTTTTTTTCGCTTTTTTTGGATTTTTCCAATTATATACCCGCTTTGGGTTGAGGGCTCTCAGTGCTCCATACAGGGGAGGAACTGAGAGGCTGGGGTGTGAGCCGCCAGCAACCAAGCGCGTTGCTTTATTAATTTCTCTTTGTGGGCAGTATATGTCTTAATTTAGTAGATGTACATTTTTGTTGTTTGTTTTTACAATTTAACTTTAAACGGCACTCAAACACTTTTTACTGGTACATTTAATGGCACAATAATTTACAAACATATAAACTGCAGCAACGTTAAACACTTGTAACCTCGTCTAGGCCCGCACTCAGCAGGGGGGGGCAAGGGAAAAAGAGAAAGAGAGAGAGATAAACTTTTCGGCACTTTGACGGAGGGACTAAACCACGAACACGACTCGACTCCACAACGTTCACGACACGACTTTTTCTCGTTTGGACAGAGATCCAGACTCGAGACTCGATTCCACGATCGGGGCAAAAGGCTCCAAAAGTATGAATTGTCAAGAGTCAAGTGTGTGTGTGTGCGGTGAGAGTCAAGAAAGTAAAGTAAAGTGGGGCCACGCTCAAAAGTATGCTGTCTCCTCCTTTGTAATTTCTCCCTAACTTAAAATTTGATTTGATCCCCTGTGAGTTTGTCAACTTGATGTTTTGTTGGTTGTTGGTCTTCAGTCCCCTCTACTACCCTTGCCGCCTGCTGAGGGCAGACGACTAGGAATGTATCATGTACATGTGGGCGGGCAGTTTATAGGGAACGTAGTGGATATATGCGAAGACTTGCATATTTGGCTCAATTTAGGCCGTAGTGGTGGGGTGTGGCGGCAACTGATGCTGATTTGAAAGTCGATTACGATACCGATAATCAATTGTCAGCACCGTTGCCGCCGAAGTTTTATCACAGATTGTAATGATTTTTTTAGTGGGGTGTCGGAGAACCGCACTAATTACGATAGTAACAATAAGGGGGGGGAAGAAGGGGTTAAAGAAATGAGATCGAAATGTGCAGAAATGTGCAGTGTTGCAACACGTAGTCAGTTGGGGAAATAGATAAAGAGAAAAGGTAAACAATGCAGGTGCTTTGCGTGGAAATACAGAAGGAAATACACTAAATAAAAGAGACAAGCACTTGCAGAAATAACAATACAGGTAAGTAGTAGACTGGAGTGGAGACGACGGAAAAACAGGTAATAAAAGAGATACTACACTGGAACAAAGACGAGACAAAACAGGTACAATTGATTTACGTTTACAATATTACAATAAACATAACAATTTAAAATAATGTCTATATCTTTTACTATAATTACAGGGAAGACAAGAAGCATCGGCCGGCATAGCAAAACACAATGCTTGTAAAGACATTGCGTTGCATACCGGCCGACCCCGTCGTCCCCCCTGGTCGTCGAAATTGGCGTCATCCGGAGTCGTCAGAGGTAGCTGCAATTAGCACCTCGTCGTCGTTGGGCTGTGGCTGCCCTCTTGGAGGACCAGTGGCACTGGTCCGGCCACCAGCTGGGAGCCAGGATTGACGGCACACATATTACTGTGGCGACACGGGTCCGGCCGCCAAAGTGAAATGGGTGTGAGTGTGTGTGTGCGTCGGCAATTGTGGCCCTGATGTAGAGCGAGTGGCACTGGTCCGGCCACCAGCTGTGGGCAAAGGTAAACAATGACACACATAACTCGAACGGCACAGGTCCGGCCGCCCAAGTGTAATGGATGTTTGTGTGTGTGTGTGTCTGAATGGCAGGCGGTAAGTATTTTGAGCGCCCTTTTTAATCGTATGTGTGGCTGGTGGATTTTTCCTTTTCCAGGACCATAAGGCACTCTGAATGTCACGGCACCTGGTTCCAGCAACCAGATGAGGGCAATGGCGGAGAACGACACACCTACTCGAACGGCACAGGTCCGGCCGCCCAAGTGTAATGGATGTGTGTGTGTGTGTGTGTGTGTCTGACTGGCAGGCGGTAAGTATTTAATTGCTTTGATGGCGGCAGCGTCCGTTGTTAATTTTTGTTGTGGCATGCGATTGATATGCATTTGTCCTTTAATCCAGTGCAGTGGCAGAGATGTGTCCAATTAGTACACAGCGTTCCAGGATATCTGGTTGTCAAGATGGTACCTCATGTTGCGGGCGTAGGCCTTAATGTCATCCATGGAGTCGTCATCTGTCCACATCTCATCGTCATCATTTTCTTCATCCGTTTCAGGATCCGTCTCTGGAATGGCGGCTGGCGTTGGCCCTAACGTTTCTTGTGGTGGCTGTGGAGCTGGGGCAACCACTGTTGCTGCTGCCATTGTTGGTGGATTTTCCGATGTCACTGGAACTGCTGGAGTTGCCGTCACTGCCTGGGATTGGATGAGCGAGGTGAGTAGTGACATCATCGCTTCCAGCCTCTTTTCCAATCGCGTCATCCTCTGCGTATTCTCCAACAGTGCCTGGCTGCAGGATCCCTCGCAAGATTGGCGTTTCGGCTGCATCTTCTGCCGGGAGCGGTTGTTGGCAAGCTGCTGCTGCTGCTGCTGTCGCTGTTGTTGTTCGCGCTGCGGCTGCTGTTGCAGCTGCTGTAGCTGCTGCTGCTGTTGTGGTGCCTGGGAACGGCTCAATGGCTGCTCTGGACGTCGTCGCCCAGTGCGTGGGCCAGAGGCAGCAGGCGTCTGTTTTTTTGTATGTATTGGCTGCTGCTGCTTCTGCTTCTGCTGATGTTGTTGTGTCCTCTTCGTCGCCCAGGAGAGGAGACATTGAGTGGCGTCCATGCTGCCTGCTGCTGCTGTCCGCGCCAGGGATTGGCTGGCGTTTGAGCTTGCTGTTGCTGCTGCTGTCGGCGCCCTGGATGTGCTGGTGTTGTTCTTGCTGGTGGTGGCTGCTGCTCTGGCAATGGCTGCAGAAGCGAGCTGCGCTTGCGACGCAACTCCTGCATGGCCACTCGGTGGGACAGAAGGCGGCCCCTTGCTGCCTTGAATGCCGGACATCCCTTGTAGGCGCTGATGTGGGCGCCCTGGCAATTGGCGCATTTAGGGGCGTCTGCCCTTGGCTTGGCACATGCCGTGGACGCGTGGGCACCCGCACACTTCATACAGACGAATGAACGCCTGCAGTAGGTGCGGGTGTGCCCGAATGCCTGACATCTGTGGCACTGGGCTGGGTCCACCGGCTTGGCCTGCCTCTCAACGGTCACCAACTGGTTGCCCAGCTGGGTTAATTGGAGGACATCGTGGTGGCTTTCATCCGGCTTGGGGGCTATCTCCAACTCGAACTGGTCGAGCGGCTGTCCATCGGATCTCCCTTTAATGGCTCTAATAAATATAACATAATAACCCAATTCGGCCATCTGATTTTTTATTAGTTGGGTGCTTGTGGAGTGGTGTAGATCTCGCACGACGATCCGTAGCCCACGGTCACTCTTGTGCTGGTGTGTGTAGTGGCCAGTCATCGCCTCGTTGCCGTCGCCATCGCCCAGGATTGCCATGATGGCATCCCTGGTAGCCATGTCGCGGGCCTGGATACGGACACCATTGCGGCTGATGAGCTTGGTGTGATAGCTACTGTTGCCCACCCTCGGGTCCTTCTGCAGCTTGTCCAGAATGGGCATAATGTCGGGGACAGCTGGCAGAATGATGGGGGGGGGAATAATTGTCGTTGGTTGGTGCTGTCGCTGCAGCATCCGAGTTTGTCTGGCATTGGGCATACTCAGGGCGGGCAGCTGGAGCAGCCCAACGCCGCCGCCGCTGCTGCTGCTGTGGGTTCCTGTGCCGCAGCTACTAGTTGCATTTGCAGGTGAGTGAGGTAGAGCTAGTGGAGCATTGGCTGGAGCAGGGGCAGGGGCAGGGGCAGGGGCGGGGGCAGGGGCATTTTGTGTAATTGTCCGCTGATGTTGTTGCTGTTGCTGGTTTGATTGTTGGTGATGGAGATGGTTTTGAATTTGGGGGATATGGGATTTGCTTGCCTGTTGGTTACTTTCCCGGAGTCGTCGTTTGGCCGATGCATAATTGGCATCCAAATTGTCGTCGTCGTCATCGTCATCAAACTCAACAACCATATCATCACTGTCATCATCGTCATCATCATCATCCACCTCGGCGCGGACGCGCTTCAGTGGCGAACGGGCCGCTGCAGCAGAGGTGGATGGGATATCATCGGTATTGGCTGTGTTTGTTGCTATTGGCTGATGTTGTTGTTGTTGTTGATGTGTTTGCTGCTGCTGATGTTCCTCTGGCGGCGGTGGTGGGGGGGGTCCGCCTGTTAACATTGCTGTTAACAGGCATCGTCTGGCTGCCGACGTAATTGCAGTTGTCGTTTTTGTGTTTGATGTCGCTGTTTGTGTGCTGATGTATGTCATCATTGTATTTGTGGTTGTGGTATTGGCTGTGTGCATTGCATTTGGAACCGCTGCTGTGGCCGATCGAGCGGGGTTTGTGCCATGGCTATGGTTCGAGTTCGAACTCGCTCCCGAACGGGCACTCGAACACGAATCTTTTGTTGGCTGCTGTTCGTGTAGGGGCTGCTCGAGTGCCCTCTCGTACTGTCGCTGGAACGAGGTCGTTACCCGCTCTCTCTTTGCACTCTCTCTCGCTCCTTGCTGTTTCCGGCTCTCTCCACACGAAGCATCGGCATACGGTGCATCGATACGTGTATGTGTGTGTTGGAGTGTGGGAAGCGGAATTATTGGCGCGCTCGGTACCGCTAGGCTTGGCTTGGCTTGGCATAGCGGTGCTTGACATTGCGGTGCTTTGGCTGACGCCGCTGCCGCTGCCGACGCCGCCAATGCCTCAAGCCGGCGACTACCGCTGCTGCTGCTGCTGATGTTCTGCTGCTGCTGCTGCTGCTGGCGTTCCTGGGTATGGACCGCCTCCACCCAATCGCCGATCTGGAACTGCTCCTGGCTGGTGAGATTGGGAATGGCCGCCCAGCTGTTGGGGCAGGGCAGGTCGGGGATGGGGCTTGTGGCCGGAGTGGCCGTGATGGTGGTGTCGGTATTTGTGGACCTCACATACCCGGTAATGGTGGCTGGAGCCGGTCTAGAAATTGGAGGAAGTGCCTCCAACCAGGTGGCGGAGTCGGTGGATTGGCGTCTCAGTATCGCTGCGTTTGCCCCGGCGCCGGTGGCTGCGCTGTCGGCGCTGGCTTCGCCGTCGGCGGCGCTGTCGGAGCTGGCAGTGGAAATGGCTGATTTGGGGCGATCCCTGGCTGTGACGCCGTGTGGTCCTCGTCGTCGTCGTCCTCTTCTGGCAGTGGAACCGCGTGGCATAGCTGCGCTGGATAGGCTTTGGTTGGATTTGGTAATAAAGTTTTTCGACCGACGCGAGTGGAGATTTTGTCAAGTCAGATTGATTCACACAGTTTTTTTTTTCGCTTTTTTGGATTTTTCCAAATATATACCCGCTTTGGGTTGAGGGCTCTCAGTGCTCCATACAGGGGAGGAACTGAGAGGCTGGGGTGTGAGCCGCCAGCAACCAAGCGCGTTGCTTTATTAATTTCTCTTTGTGGGCAGTATATGTCTTAATTTAGTAGATGTACATTTTCGTTTGTTTTTACAATTTAACTTTAAACGGCACTCAAACACTTTTTACTGGTACATTTAATGGCACAATAATTTACAAACATATAAACTGCAGCAACGTTAAACACTTGTAACCTCTTTTTACACTCAGCAGGGGGGGGGGCAAGGGAAAAAGAAAACGAGAGAGAGATAAACTTTTCGGCACTTTGACGGGGGGACTAAACCACGAACACGACTCGACTCCACAACGTTCACGACACGACTTTCCATTTGGATAGAGATCTGGACTCGAGACTCGATTCCACGATCGGGGCAAAAGGCTCCAAAAGTATGAATTGTCAAGAGTCAAGTGTGTGTGTGTGCGGTGAGAGTCAAGAAAGTAAAGTAAAGTGGGGCCACGCTCAAAAGTATGCTGTCTCCGCTGTAATTTTCCCTAACTTAAAATTTGATTTGATCCCCTGTGAGTTTGTCAACTTGATGTTTTGTTGGTTGTTGGTCTTCAGTCCCCTCTACTACCCTTGCCGCCTGCTGAGGGCAGACGACTAGGAATGTATCATGTACATGTGGGCGGGCAGTTTATAGGGAACGTAGTGGTTTTATGCGAAGACTTGCATATTTGGCTCAATTTAGGCCGTAGTGGTGGGGTGTGGCGGCAACTGATGCTGATTTGAAAGTCGATTACGATACCGATAATCAATTGTCAGCACCGTTGCCGCCGAAGTTTTATCACAGATTGTAATGATTTTTTTTTTTAGTGGGGTGTCGGAGAACCGCACTAATTACGATAGTAACAATAAGGGGGGTGTTGACGCCCCTTAATAGAATATAGGATTAAATTACTTAATAATGGTTAACAATTTGAAGATTTGAATTAATATGTAAATAGTACAAAAATTGTGAATTAATTTGAAGTTGGCGCGTTACATTATGTACGTATAAAGAAGCGCAATCGATAGTATCAATAGTATCGAGCCAAAACGATCTGAATTATGATCACTAGATTTAAGAGATATATACGAAATAAACGAACGAGCAAGGAACTACATCGAGCGGATTAAGGAAGGTCTGAATTGTGTAGACGGATTCCATTGGAAAACTGTTGGAGGGACTTAGCTCGTACATTTGGCGCCCGAGCAGGGACCTTTGGAGAAGGTTCAATTACCGGATGGAGTTCACGACTGGAACTCAATAAATATTTCACCCTGAGTCTGGCTGACGGCGAGTGCGACAGCGGCTTCGGTATCGAATTGTGAGTGTGAACTGCTTTGAGCATCTAATATTTCTTGCAGGCATGTTTAGTTCCAATTCGATGTGTGTGAATAATCTTAAAACAATACAATTGTGTTAGTGTCAAGTGGTCGCGGCTTTGAGACTTCTGCGCTTTAATTGTTCTGTAAGCGGGGTCTCGTGTAGAAAGCAGATTACAATTACAGTTAGCTTGAGCGCATAGGTATCTGCATACACACATACAGCCTATTGCGTGCACTGCTGTACGTTGAAGCAAGGCACATACATACTTGCATATATATGCAGTTACAAGCCGGCACTTAAAGAACAGTAATTTCTATTTGACATTGATTTAACTTTGTAGTCGTTTCTTCTTTGCCTGCCGGTTCGTTGGGGCGCAAGTACACATTTTGGTACAGTGGCGCACAGTGGTTAATTGTTGATCAATTATTGAATTGGGCAGTGTAGTGAGAATTTAAAGTTAGCCGATTATTGAATAGAGTGGCTAAACTTGGTACCGGGTTACTTACTCATACCAATATTGAGTAATTTTTTATTGTTAAATTGTCACGGGTAAAACCGGTGTAAATAGTCAGTGCAAATGGCACCTAGAAAGGGTAAAGATGCGGAGGTGCTCACTTCTCGAACGGCGTTAATGAATTCCTTTGTCCGTAACAAGGTCTATATCGAAAAAAATAGCGACTCCATGACGGCTGCGGAGCTGGAAGCCAGGTTAAGTCTAATTGAGACAAACTTTAATCAGTTCTGCAACATTCAGGCTAAAATTGAACACGATAGCGAGGACGCCAGCGAATATGAAAGCCGCTATGAAGCTGAGGAGGTTTATTGCGAATTAAAGGCCAAGTTACTAAGCTGTCTTGGACATAGGGGACGGCGGCAGTCCAATGTAGGTGATCTTCTAAATAGCACACAGGTGTCTCGTTCATCGAGACTTCCCAAGCTAAAGCTGCCTGAGTTCGCTGGAAAGTTTACGGAATGGACCAGCTGGTACAACACCTTCACTACTCTAATAGAATCAGACTCTGAATTGGATGAGTTGTCTAAATTTATTCATTTGAGATCAGCGTTAGGAGCTGGACCGTTAAGTGCGATTGAGGGTTTGGAATTAACAGGGCCTAATTATCGCAAGGCACTACGATTATTGAAAGATCGCTATGAAAATAAGGCAATTATTCTGCAATCACATGTACAGGAGCTATTCAACTTAAGGCGGCTAAAGAGACCCGACTCAGAGGGACTGAGAGGGCTGGTAGACAATGTAAATGCCCAATTAGTAGCACTCAACTCGTTAAGCGACGATAAGGAGATTCTGGATGCAGTAATTTTCCATCTGATTCGCACAAAGCTTGATGAAGATACAATGGATAGGTGGGAAGTTGAGTGGGATTGCCAAAAGTTACCGTCGTGGTCATTGTTATCGCAGTTTCTGATAAACAGAGGAGTCAATATGGCAAATAGGGAAGTTCGGCGAGGCAATGGAGCCCGACCCAGTGGTAAAGGTGAGATGAGAAATGCGACCTTAGCTGCAACAATAGGCAGCAATGGCTGCTACGTTTGTCCTGGGACCCATGGATTGAAAGGGTGTCAAAGGTTTAACGAACTATCACCAGTACAACGTTACCATGAGGCGAAGAAGCATTCGCTGTGCCTGATTTGTTTTAGCAAGCGACATACAACTAGAAACTGTAATGGTCCGCGTTGTAGGATTTGCAGCAAGCCGCATCATGAACTTCTGCATCGAGAGATACCTATTGTTGCCAAGGAGCCGGGGCTCAAAAGGCAGGAGTTGCAAGAGCCAAAGTCACTGCATAGCTCCCTATTGTCTAGATCATCCACCAACTTTCTGGCGACCGCTGTAGTTCAAATCAAAGCTATAGACGGAGGATATCGCAATTGCAGGTGCGTGTTAGATTCCGGTAGTCAATTAAATTTTCTGACGGCTAGGATAGTCTCGGCCCTGGGCCTAGAAATGCGCGACTCAGTCATACAACTCAGTGGTATTGGAAATGCAACATCTCAAGTTATGGGAGAGGTGCAAGCGACTTTTAAATCTAGAGTCACCAGATATATGGCTACCGAGGACTTCTGTGTGCTGAAGGAAATAACTCAGTATAACCCAACAAGCTCAGGAATTTGTTCGGAGTGGGTTCCACCCAAGGGAGTTACGCTGGCCGACCCTACATTTCAGTCCGGGGAAGATATTGACATGCTAGTTGGAGTCACATTGTTTTTCAAGCTAATTGTAGCAGGGCAAATTAAACTAGGAGCACACCTTCCAAGGCTTCAAAAGTCTCTGTTGGGCTGGGTCGTCGTAGGTGAATTCACGAAATCTTCTGAAGTTGCACTGTTAGCAACTGACATTGAACGAAAGGGGTCAAAAAATGATCAGCTGCAAGAGCTCGTACAAAGGTTTTGGAAGTGTGAAGAAGTCCCTGAAACAGTAGATAAGTTCACTGAGGAAGAAAAACAGTGTGAAGATTGTTTTGTGACGCATGTTAAGCAAGAGGCCTCAGGACATTTAGTGGTAGCTCTGCCCTTTAAGAATCCTAAAGTTGAGTTAGGCGAAACTTATCAAATCGCACTTACCAGGTTCTTGAATTTAGAGAAGAGGTTAAATCGTAGCCAAGCGCTGAAGGAACAATATGTTCAATTTATTGAAGAATATCGCCAGTTAGGGCATTTAACGGCAATAGAGCCCGCCGGACAAGAAAAGGTCGAATACTTCATGCCACATCATCCGGTTATTCGCCCAGAGAGTTTGACGACCAAGTTACGAGTCGTATTTGATGCCTCATGTAGATCTAGCAACGGCAGGTCACTGAACGACGCAACCTTGGTTGGTCCAACGTTGCAGCCTGATCTGTTCGAGACTTTGACCAGGTTCCGTTTCTATAGATACGCCCTTACGGCCGACATAAAGAAAATGTACCGTCAAATATTGGTTGCGGAACCACATAGAAACTATCAATGCATTCTATGGCGATGCAACGTTTCGGATCCTATCCAGGTGCTACGCCTAAACACGGTCACTTATGGAACAAATTCGGCGCCGTTCCTGGCAGTACGTTGCCTCTATTACTTGGTCGACAGGTACGCGGAAAAATTTCCGTTAGCTAGAGAGGCAGTAAAGCGAAGTTTCTATATGGATGATATGCTGTGTGGAGCCGAATCAAAAGAGGAACTGACAAAGTTGAAAGAACAAGTGACCGAATTATTAGGGCTAGGAAAGTTCGAGCTGCACAAATGGCGCAGCAATTATCAAGGAATGGACAACAACACCAGCGTAGAGCCCCTGATGCTAAAAACAGAGGACGCAGCTAAAACTTTGGGGATATATTGGTCAAGTCTAGAGGACAAATTCCAATTTTGCTTTAACATAAAGGTCTCCGCAATCGCCACGAAGCGATCAGTGCTGTCCGAATTGGCTCAGGTGTTTGATCCGTTAGGGTTCTTGAGTCCCTTGCTGATCTTGGGCAAGATCTTTGTTCAGGAACTTTGGCTTCTAAAGCAGGATTGGGACGAGGAGTTACCCGCAAGCTACGCAACTCAATGGCTTCGATATAGAGAAGAACTGAAACTAATTGACAAAATTTCAATTCCGCGATCCTCAATTCCAATTACGGCCGACCCATGCACTTTGCAACTGTTTGGTTTCTCTGATGCATCCAACAGAGCTTACGGCGGCGTAATTTATGCTCGTGTTAGGGATGAAGGGGGAGGAATTTCGGTGCGACTGGTAACGGCCAAGTCCAAAGTAGCCCCAGTTAGGGTAACATCATTGCCGCGCTTGGAGTTACAAGGGGCATTGTTAGTGGCCAAGCTAATGGCAAAGGTATGCGCCTGTCTTCACATACCAGTAGAGAAGGTTAACTATTTCACGGACTCCACAATTGTGTTAAATTGGCTGTCGTCACATGCTAGTCGATGGACCACCTTCGTTGCCAATAGGGTGGCTCAAATACAAGAGCTCACACATGTACAGGATTGGTTCAAGGTCGACACCAAATCAAACCCTGCCGATATTGTATCCAGGGGATTATTGGTAACCGAATTGAACAAGTCAAGGATGTGGTGGAACGGTCCAGAATTTTTAATGGACGCAGCAGATGACTGGACCAAATTTAATGGGAGTGAGGAAATACAAACAGTTCCAGAGGAGAGGAAATGTAAGTTCTCGCTGACAGTTGGAAAGGTAGAAAGTAATGAGAAGTTAGATGTCGTGGGGAGATGCAAATTTGCAAATGATTTCCTCAAATTGCAGCGAGTTTTTAGCTATATTTTTCGCTGGCGTAGAATATCGTTGAGATCAAACTCAAATGAAACAGGCAACCTTACTGCAGCTGAAATGGAGGGCGGATTGCGCTATATTGTGTATAATGTGCAGCAGTTGAGCTTGCATGAGGAATTCATTAAGCTTAAAGAGGGAAAGGTGATCAAATCAGCGAGAATTCAGAGTTTAAGCCCGTTTTTACAAGAGGAAGAGGGAATAGCTATTATTCGAGTCGGCGGAAGGTTGTCCAATGCCGAATTGCCATTTGACACAAGGCATCCCATCTTAATGCCGAGTAACCATAAAGTGGTAGAGGCGCTTGTTGAACTCACACATCGAAAGAATTTACATGCCGGGGCACAATCGCTATGTGCCTTTTTGCGACAGAGATATTGGGTAATCAATTGCAGGAAACTTGCCCGCAGGGTGATCCGTGGCTGCATACCATGCTTTCGTCGTCGGCCGCTCGCTGCAACACAGCTGATGGGAGCGCTGCCAGCTAACCGAGTGCGAGGCAATATCTACCCCTTCGAGCGCGCTGGACTGGACTTTGCTGGACCAATATGGATGCACTTTCACATGCGAGGAAAACGCCCAGTAAAGGTGTATCTGTGCATATTTGTATGCTTTGCAACAAAGGCCTGCCATATAGAGATCGTGTCGGACTTAAGCTCAAATGCGTTCATCGCGGCGTTTAAAACGGTTCTTTGCAAGACGTGGATTGAGCTCTGACCTATATTGCGACAACGCCACCAATTTTGTAGGTGCGTCACGAGAGCTCAACAGAGCTTTCGACTCGCCAAGTCAGAAGCTCATTGACGACGAATGCAGCCAGCGAGGAGTCAGGTTTCACTTCATTCCCCCACGCTCCCCTCACTTTGGAGGATTATGGGAGAGCGCCGTGAAGGTGGCCAAACAGCTGCTGGTGAAATGCACCAACAGCACAGCACTCAACTACGAAGATCTTGCGACTGCCATCACACAAGTAGAAGCGGTGATGAATTCTAGACCTCTGCATCCCTTGTCATCGGACCCGAATGACTTCGAGGCGCTAACTCCCGGTCATTTCTTGGTTGGCCGACCCCTGAACGCGTTAGTAGAACCAGTAGACGACGCACTGTTGAAACTGTCCATGAGCAACCATTGGAAACGCATTCTAATGGTACACCACATGTTCTGGCACCGCTGGTCGGCGGAATATTTGACGTTGCTGCAGAAGCGGACAAAGTGGAGCACTGTAGCCAACAACATTCAACTTGGTACACTGGTCCTTATTGCGGAAGACAACGCTCCGCCCGGACAATGGCTGCTGGGAAGAGTTGCAGAGTTACACCCAGGAGCTGATGGTGCAGTTCGGGTTGTAACACTCAGGACCAAGACTGGATTATTTAAGCGCAACGTACATAAGCTCTGCCCGCTGCCTACAGATGCCGATGAACTTAATGTTGGAAGGAGCTTCCAAGGTGGGGAGAATGTTGACGCCCCTTAATAGAATATAGGATTAAATTACTTAATAATGGTTAACAATTTGAAGATTTGAATTAATATGTAAATAGTACAAAAATTGTGAATTAATTTGAAGTTGGCGCGTTACATTATGTACGTATAAAGAAGCGCAATCGATAGTATCAATAGTATCGAGCCAAAACGATCTGAATTATGATCACTAGATTTAAGAGATATATACGAAATAAACGAACGAGCAAGGAACTACATCGAGCGGATTAAGGAAGGTCTGAATTGTGTAGACGGATTCCATTGGAAAACTGTTGGAGGGACTTAGCTCGTACAGGGGGGGAAGAAGGGGTTAAAGAAATGAGATCGAAATGTGCAGAAATGTGCAGTGTTGCAACACGTAGTCAGTCGAGGAAATAGATAAAGAGAAAAGGTAAACAATGCAGGTGCTTTGCGTGGAAAATACAAGGAAATACACTAAATAAAAAAGAGACAAGCACTTGCAGAAATAACAATAAAGGTAAGTAGTAGACTGGAGTGGAGACGACGGAAAAACAGGTAATAAAAGAGATACTACACTGGAACAAAGACGAGACAAAACAGGTACAATTGATTTACGTTTACAATATTACAATAAACATAACAATTTAAAATAATGTCTATATCTTTTACTATAATTACAGGGAAGACAAGAAGCATCGGCCGGCATAGCAAAGCACAATGCTTGTAAAGACATTGCGTTGCATACCGGCCGACCCTGTCGTCCCCCCTGGTCGTCGAAATTGGCGTCATCCGGAGTCGTCAGAGGTAGCTGCAATTAGCACCTCGTCGTCGTTGTGGCTGTGGCTGCCCTCTTGGAGGACCAGTGGCACTGGTCCGGCCACCAGCTGGGAGCCAGGATTGACGGCACACATATTACTGTGGCGACACGGGTCCGGCCGCCAAAGTGAAATGGGTGTGTGTGTGTGTGTGCGTCGGCAATTGTGGCCCTGATGTAGAGCGAGTGGCACTGGTCCGGCCACCAGCTGTGGGCAAAGGTAAACAATGACACACATAACTCGAACGGCACAGGTCCGGCCGCCCAAGTGTAATGGATGTTTGTGTGTGTGTGTGTCTGAATGGCAGGCGGTAAGTATTTTGAGCGCCCTTTTTAATCGTATGTGTGGCTGGTGGATTTTTCCTTTTCCAGGTCCATAGGGCACTCTGAATGCCATGGCACTGGATCCGGCCACCAGCTAAGGACAATGGCGGACACGACACACATCTACACGAGCGGCACAGGTCCGGCCGCCCAAGTGTAATGGATGTTTGTGTGTGTGTGTGTCTGAATGGCAGGCGGTAAGTATTTTGAGCGCCCTTTTTAATCGTATGTGTGGCTGGTGGATTTTTCCTTTTCCAGGACCATAAGGCACTCTGAATGTCACGGCACCTGGTTCCAGCAACCAGATGAGGGCAATGGCGGAGAACGACACACCTACTCGAACGGCACAGGTCCGGCCGCCCAAGTGTAATGGATGTGTGTGTGTGTGTGTGTCTGAATGGCAGGCGGTAAGTATTTTGAGCGCCCTTTTTAATCGTATGTGTGGCTGATGGATTTTTCCTTTTCCAGGTCCATAGGGCACTCTGAATGCCATGGCACTGGATCCGGCCACCAACTAAGGACGATGGCGGACACGACACACATATACACGAGCGGCACAGGTCCGGCCGCCCAAGTGTAATGGATGTTTGTGTGTGTGTGTGTCTGAATGGCAGGCGGTAAGTATTTAATTGCTTTGATGGCGGCAGCGTCCGTTGTTAATTTTTGTTGTGGCATGCGATTGATATGCATTTGTCATTTAATCCATTGCAGTGGCAGAGATGTGTCCAATTAGTACACAGCGTTCCAGGATATCTGGTTGTCAAGATGGTACCTCATGTTGCGGGCGTAGGCCTTAATGTCGTCCATGGAGTCGTCATCTGTCCACATCTCATCGTCATCATTTTCTTCATCCGTTTCAGGATCCGTCTCTGGAATGGCGGCTGGCGTTGGCCCTAACGTTTCTTGTGGTGGCTGTGGAGCTGGGGCAGCTGTTGCTGCTGCCATTGTTGGTGGATTTTCCGATGTCACTGGAACTGCTGGAGTTGCCGTCACTGCCTGGGATTGGATGAGCGAGGTGAGTAGTGACATCATCGCTTCCAGCCTCTTTTCCAATCGCGTCATCCTCTGCGTATTCTCCAACAGTGCCTGGCTGCAGGATCCCTCGCAAGATTGGCGTTTCGGCTGCATCTTCTGCCGGGAGCGGTTGTTGGCAAGCTGCTGCTGCTGCTGCTGTCGCTGTTGTTGTTCGCGCTGCGGCTGCTGTTGCGGCTGCTGTAGCTGCTGCTGCTGTTGTGGTGCCTGGGAACGGCTCAATGGCTGCTCTGGACGTCGTCGCCCAGTGCGTGGGCCAGAGGCAGCAGGCGTCTGTTTTTTTGTATGTATTGGCTGCTGCTGTTTCTGCTTCTGCTGATGTTGTTGTCCTCTTCGTCGCCCAGGAGAGGAGACATTGAGTGGCGTCCATGCTGCCTGCTGCTGCTGTCCGCGCCAGGGATTGGCTGGCGTTTGAGCTTGCTGTTGCTGCTGCTGTCGGCGCCCTGGATGTGCTGGTGTTGTTCTTGCTGGTGGTGGCTGCTGCTCTGGCAATGGCTGCAGAAGCGAGCTGCGCTTGCGACGCAACTCCTGCATGGCCACTCGGTGGGACAGAAGGCGGCCCCTTGCTGCCTTGAATGCCGGACATCCCTTGTAGGCGCTGATGTGGGCGCCCTGGCAATTGGCGCATTTAGGGGCGTCTGCCCTTGGCTTGGCACATGCCGTGGACGCGTGGGCACCCGCACACTTCATACAGACGAATGAACGCCTGCAGTAGGTGCGGGTGTGCCCGAATGCCTGACATCTGTGGCACTGGGCTGGGTCCACCGGCTTGGCCTGCCTCTCAACGGTCACCAACTGGTTGCCCAGCTGGGTTAATTGGAGGACATCGTGGTGGCTTTCATCCGGCTTGGGGGCTATCTCCAACTCGAACTGGTCGAGCGGCTGTCCATCGGATCTCCCTTTAATGGCTCTAATAAATATAACATAATAACCCAATTCGGCCATCTGATTTTTTATTAGTTGGGTGCTTGTGGAGTGGTGGAGATCTCGCACGACGATCCGTAGCCCACGGTCACTCTTGTGCTGGTGTGTGTAGTGGCCAGTCATCGCCTCGTTGCCGTCGCCATCGCCCAGGATTGCCATGATGGCATCCCTGGTAGCCATGTCGCGGGCCTGGATACGGACACCATTGCGGCTGATGAGCTTGGTGTGATAGCTACTGTTGCCCACCCTCGGGTCCTTCTGCAGCTTGTCCAGAATGGGCATAATGTCGGGGACAGCTGGCAGAATGATGGGGGGGGGAATAACTGTTGTTGGTTGGTGCTGCCGCTGCAGCATCCGAGTTTGTCTGGCATTGGGCATACTCAGGGCGGGCAGCTGGAGCAGCCCAACGCCTCCGCCGCTGCTGCTGCTGTGGGTTCCTGTGCCGCAGCTACTAGTTGCATTTGCAGGTGAGTGAGGTTGAGCTAGTGGAGCATTGGCTGGAGCAGGGGCAGGGGCAGGGGCAGGGGCAGGGGCGGGGGCAGGGGCATTTTGTGTAATTGTCCGCTGATGTTGTTGCTGTTGCTGGTTTGATTGTTGGTGATGGGGATGGTTTTGAATTTGGGGGATATGGGATTTGCTTGCCTGTTGGTTACTTTCCCGGAGTCGTCGTTTGGCCGATGCATAATTGGCATCCAAATTGTCGTCGTCGTCATCGTCATCAAACTCAACAACCATATCATCACTGTCATCATCGTCATCATCATCATCCACCTCGGCGCGGACGCGCTTCAGTGGCGAACGGGCCGCTGCAGCAGAGGTGGATGGGATATCATCGGTATTGGCTGTGTTTGTTGCTATTGGCTGATGTTGTTGTTGTTGTTGATGTGTTTGCTGCTGCTGATGTTCCTCTGGCGGCGGTGGTGGGGGGGGTCCGCCTGTTAACATTGCTGTTAACAGGCATCGTCTGGCTGCCGACGTAATTTCAGTTGTCGTTTTTTGTGTTTGATGTCGCTGTTTGTGTGCTGATGTATGTCATCATTGTATTTGTGGTTGTGGTATTGGCTGTGTGCATTGCATTTGGAACCGCTGCTGTGGCCGATCGAGCGGGGTTTGTGCCATGGCTGTGGTTCGAGTTCGAACTCGCTCCCGAACGGGCACTCGAACACGAATCTTTTGTTGGCTGCTGTTCGTGTAGGGGCTGCTCGAGTGCCCTCTCGTACTGTCGCTGGTACGAGGTCGTTATCCGCTCTCTCTTTGCACTCTCTCTCGCTCCTTGCTGTTTCCGGCTCTCTCCACACGAAGCATCGGCATACGGTGCATCGATACGTGTATGTGTGTGTTGGAGTGTGGGAAGCGGAATTATTGGCGCGCTCGGTACCGCTAGGCTTGGCTTGGCTTGGCATAGCGGTGCTTAACATTGCGGTGCTTTGGCTGACGCCGCTGCCGCTGCCGACGCCGCCAATGCCTCGAGCCGGCGGCTACCGCTGCTGCTGCTGCTGATGTTCTGCTGGTGCTGCTGCTGGCGTTCCTGGTTATGGGACCGCCTCCACCCAATCGCCGATCTGAACTGCTCCTGGCTGGTGAGATTGGGAATGGCCGCCCAGCTGTTGGGGCAGGGCAGGTCGGGGATGGGGCTTGTGGCCGGAGTGGCCGTGATGGTGGTGTCGGAATTTGTGGTCCTCACATCGCTGCGTTTGCCCCGGCGCCGGTGGCTGCGCTGTCGGCGCTGGCTTCGCCGTCGGCGGCGCTGTCGGAGCTGGCAGTGGAAATGGCTGATTTGGGGCGATCCCTGGCTGTGGACGCCGGTGTGGTCCTCGTCGTCGTCGTCCTCTTCTGGCAGTGGAACCGCGTGGCATAGCTGCGCTGGATTGGCTTTGGTTGGATTTGGTAATAAAGTTTTTCGACCGACGCGAGTGGAGATTTGTCAAGTCAGATTAATTCACACAGTTTTTTTTTTTCGCTTTTTTGGATTTTTTCCAAATATATACCCGCTTTGGGTTGAGGGCTCTCAGTGCTCCATACAGGGGAGGAACTGAGAGGCTGGGGTGTGAGCCGCCAGCAACCAAGCGCGTTGCTTTATTAATTTCTCTTTGTGGGCAGTAATATGTCTTAATTTAGTAGATGTACATTTTCGTTTGTTTTTACAATTTAACTTTTAAACGGCACTCAAACACTTTTTACTGGTACATTTAATGGCACAATAATTTACAAAACATATAAACTGCAGCAACGTTAAACACTTGTAACCTCATTTTACACTCGAGCAGGGGGGGGGGCAAGGGAAAAAAGAAAACGAGAGAGAGATAAACTTTTCGGCACTTTGACGGGGGGACTAAACCACGAACACGACTCGACTCCACAACGTTCACGACACGACTTTTTCTCGTTTTGGACAGAGATCCAGACTCGAGACTCGATTCCCAGATCGGGGCAAAGGCCTCCAAAAGTATGAATTGTCAAGAGTCAAGTGTGTGGTGTGTGTGTGGTGTGAGTCAAGAAAGATAAGTAAATGGGGGCCCACGCTCAAAAGTATGCTGTCTTTTCCTTTTAATTTTCCCTAACTTAAAATTTGATTTGATCCCCTGTGAGTTTGTCAACTTGATGTTTTGTTGGTTGTTGGTCTTCAGTCCCCTCTACTACCCTTGCCGCCTGCTGAGGGCAGACGACTAGGAAGGAATCTGTACATGTGGGCGGGCAGTTTATAGGGAACGTAATGGATATATGCGAAGACTTGCATATTTGGCTCAATTTAGGCCGTAGTGGTGGGTGTGTGGCGGCAACAGGTGCTGATTTGAAGTCGATTACGAAACCGATAATCAATTGTCAGCACCGTTGCCGCCGAAGTTCGAAGTTTTATCACAGATTGTAATGATTTTTTTTAGTGGGGTGTCGGAGAACCGCACTAATTACGATAGTAACAATAAGGGGGGGAGGAAGGGGTTAAAGAAATGAGATCGAAATGTGCAGAAATGTGCAGTGTTGCAACACGTAGTCAGTTGAGGAAATAGATAAAGAGAAAAGGTAAACAATGCAGGTGCTTTGCGTGGAAAACAGAAGGAAATACACTAATAAAAAGAGACAAGCACTTGCAGAAAATAACAATTCAGGTAAGTAGTAGACTGGAGTGGAGACGACGGAAAAACATAATAAAAGAGATACTACACTGGAACAAAGACGAGACAAAACAGGTACAATTGATTTACGTTACAATATTACAATAAACATAACAATTTAAAATAATGTCTATATCTTAACTATAATTACAGGGAAGACAAGAGGCATCGGCCGGCATAGCAAAACACAATGCTTGTAAAGACATTGCGTTGCATACCGGCCGACCCCGTCGTCCCCCCTGGTCGTCGAAATTGGCGTCTTCAAAGTCGTCAGTCGTTGCGGCTGTGGCTGCCCTCTTGGAGGACCAGTGGCACTGGTCCGGCCACCAGCTGGGAGCCAGGATTGACGGCACAC
>NW_020825434.1:0-36274 GCF_003286085.1 Drosophila persimilis | reverse complement strand
TTTTGTATTTTTGAATTATCTTGATTAGCTTTTGTATTTATTGTATTTTGTATTGTATTTGTATTTGTATTGTATATTGTATTTATTTTTGCACACTAAAGCTCCGGTTTGTTTCCTTTTTTATCTCACTTTTCTTATCTTATATCTCACAGTCCCGCGTTTTTAATAATTGAAGGATTTATTCCATTAATTAATTGTCCTTCGGGTTTCGGCACGACGCAACACTTTTATTATTCGGTGCTTTTTATACAACGTCGCCCCACGTTGGGCGCCAATTAAATAACTGTGGTAGCGGATTGTGTTTTTAAAAAGTTTTTATTTTACTTCGACTTCACTGATATAGATTTAGTAGAGGGTCACAAAGGAATTCCGGGCAAAGGGATTGCGCGATCTTAATTTTTAGCTAGACTTTGCGGTGTCTCTGCTGGATCAAGACTGACTTGAACTTTCTGATCTTTGCATCGTTGATCCCTTTCGGGAATAGTTTTTCTATAAGCATTTCAATTGATTTCGCCATCCCGAGTATTGGATTTCGTCATCAAAGAGAGAACTGTAAAAGGCCTAAAGTGCAGGATCTGCAGAAAGCCGGAGTGAGATTGTTTATGAGAAGCCGGGTGTGGGCAAACATTGGTTTTCCATTTAGCGAGTGTCAAAGATTGGGATTGCGGCGGGAGCCCTTGAGATTGTACATCTTAGAAATCATTAGGCGGAGGCCCAAGATTGAATTGTTTTCGTTTTGGAAGCCAAAGATTGTTTACAACTCGTATAAGAGCTCAATAGAATTGGTACGTTAACTTGCATGCCTTTTGATTTGTGTTAAAATATATTAACTTTTTATTTTTCGGCGTCGGCTTGTTTGTGTTGTTGCAGTGAGTAAGTATTGCATTGCAGTCCGCTCTCGTCTGGTAGCTTTTGTTGTTTTATCACTCTCTCGCTATCACCTCAACTTCAATAACTGTTCTTTCTCTCTCGCTCTTTAAACTTTCTGAGCAATAGTGCTCTCTGTTTAGTAGCTCTCGCTATAACCGCTCTCCACTCTGCACATTGTCTGTCTGTCTGGCACATTAATCTGATACCAATTTGTTTTTGGAAATTTTAATTTTTTTTCGTAAATTTTTTTTGAGCAAATACATATATAAAATGGAATACGCTGTGGTCTGCGCCAAAAAAACCTGTAAGAAGCAGATCACTCACGATCAGCCGAATGTCCCCTGCTGGCTCTGCGACAGCGTAGTCCACGCAAAATGCGCGGGATTTTCTGGCCTCGTGATGAGCTATAGCCAAACCGTAATGGCTTGCATTACAGTGGCGAGGCATGCCCGTGCGGGTGGAGAAGGACATGTATCTTCATGAGGCAGACGCGGAGTGGCTTTAAGGTATGCTGACCGTTGGGTTTCAAAAACAATACGATCGGCTCCCTAGCCATGGAGGCTCAGTTTAGCGGTTTAAAACTGCTGAATGAGTCTCCGAGGCGCAAAAAGGTCACTCCGCGGGACCTGCAAGTGCCAACCGTCACTCAGCCGTGCGCCGCCGAAAAACTGACTCCGACCACTCCAAGTGGGCAGCAGTTGATCTCGTTTGCCACTCCAAAGGCAACGACAGCTGCTGACGATGCAGATTCGGTAGCCGAATTCATCGCCTCGGAGAATGTGCAGCCAAGTACGTCTACAAGCGTCCGTGTCCGTGGTGTCCGCAAGTTCACTAGTTGTCCCGTCTATCCCGATCCCACCAGTAAATAGACGTTCCGGACCTCCGGATATTGCCACCACAAGTACTAGACCTGTGGTGAAGGGAGATAGCCTCGTTTAAGATAAGGCATCTCCCCAACTCAATTTGACACCATTTGCTCCGCCAAATTTTGGCCGGAGCATTTGGTGGTGTGAAGGAGTTTAAGGCTAAGAAGAAGAATAGGCCCCCCCCATATCCCTTCCAAATCTTTCCAGTGTGCCACCCTCAACCTCAACTTCCTCTTCCCTCAACTTCCCGTCTTGCTTCACCTTTCCAAAAAACTAACTTCTCTTTTAGTATCCTATCAGAATGTAAGAGGCTTGCGTAGTAAGCTCAGCATTCTTTTCCGGGATAGTGTTTGCATTTGCTTCCCACGTTATTGTGTTTACTGAAACCTGGTTAAAGCCGGACATTCTTAGTTCCGAGGTTTTGGCAGGTCGGTACACAACTTTTAGAAAGACCGTTCGTCTCGACGTGCAGGAGGGGTTCTAATTGCAGTGGACTCTTACTTCACGTCAGAACACTTCACAGTCCAAGTTCAACAGGAACTGGAATTCCTGTGTGTAAAACTGATTCTTCCCGCTTTCGCTATATTCATTACCTGCTCGTATATCCCACCTTCTTCGGATATTTCAATTTATGAGCAGCACTTGTCCGCTTTAACCGCTGTTTCTTCCTCGCTATCTGATAAAGATCGTATGATAGTTCTTGGTGACTTCAACCTTGCCAGGAACTGTTTGGTCTTCGGTAAACGAGTCTAGTATCCTAGTGCCCATGTCACGACATGACTTTGTTGACGGCTTTGCTTGACCTGTCCCTGTCTCAAGTCAATCATGTGAAAAATTCCTTGGGTCGATTGCTTGATCTATGCTTTGTATCGGATCCGACCATAGTGTTGTTAACCCGAACCCTTCCACTCACTATACCTGAAGACGCCTACCACCCAACTTTCGAGGTGTCGCTAGATATAGGACCAACTGTATTGGATCGGTCGAGTAGACTACCTGAACGTGTCCGCTGCTTTCGTAAAGCCGAGTTTGCGAAGCTTAATAACCTAATTAGGGATTTTGATTGGTCCGCTTTGTACTTGTGCACTGATGTCACAAAAGGCACAAACATTTTTTACAATGCTCTTGGCACATTTTTTTATTCTTGTGTCCCGCTTTCTTGTCCGATTAGATCTGGAAAACCCCCTTGGTTTACCCAAGAGTTATCCAGTCTAAAAAACTTAAAATCAAGACTTTATAAAAAATTTCAAGAAGTGGGTTCTCCTACTTCTCACTCTCGTTATGTAATAGCTCGGTCAAACTTTTCAGTTCTTAATGCTCAATGCTATAAGAACTACCTATCTCGTTGCAGGATACGTTTTTCTCAGGACCCTAAGCAGTTTTACTGCTTCGTAAGCAGTAAGCGTAGAACGTCCGCACACCCATCCTCGCTATCATTTTGTAATATGTCGGCAAATAATAATCAGGCAATTGCCGATCTTTTTGCCCCGTTTTTCCAAACCACCTATTCTGAGGAACGCTACTCTGATCAACCGTACCCATACGGATTACCGAGGTCGAACGGCATTTTCAGTCCCTTATTAAATGAATATTCCCTACTTCAAGATCTTCGACTAGTTAAGCCGGTGTTTTCACCGGGTCCAGACGGGGTTCCAGGTTGTGTACTCAGGTACTGCGCCGAGGCTCTGTGTGGACCATTGCTTAAACTATTCACCCTGTCCATTGATTCCTCTTGCTTCCCCCCAATCTGGAAGGAATCGTTTATAATTCCTCCCATAAAAAGGTAGCAAGTCTGATGCAAAAAATTATAGAGGTATAGCAAAGTTATCCGCTATTCCCAAATTGTTTGAGAAGGTTTTAACTCCGCACTTGCAACATCTCTGCAAGTCACTTATATCTCCAACTCAGCAGGGATTTATAAGGCGGCGATCAACCACCACGAACTTGTTAGAGTTTACCTCTTTCATTATTAAAGGCAGGCAAACTTACAGACGGATGTTATTTACACCGACTTTAGTAAAGCATTCGACTCTGTAAACCATTCCCTTTTAGCACATAAACTTGACCTTTTAGGGTTTCCGCCCAACCTCCTGAGATGGATTTCTAGCTATCTTTGTTCTAGGTCTCAAAGAGTCCTCTTCAAAAACTCCCTCTCTTTACCAGTAAAGGTTTCTTCGGGAGTACCACAGGGCAGCCATCTAGGCCCCTAACTCTTCACACTCTTTATTAATGACTTGCCTTCAGTATTAACATACTCTCGAGTACTTATGTATGCGGATGATGTTAAGCTCTGTGTCCAGTACAAGGACATTTCATTTCATTCTCGCTTGCAATCCGATCTCAATAGCTTTCAATCATGGTGTTGTGCAAACTTGTTACACCCTAATGCCTCGAAATGCAAAGTTATGACATTTCATCGTTCTAGCCCTTTGTTGGCTCCCTACACCCTATTTGGGGGTTCTCTTGAGAGAATTACCCTGGTGGATGATCTGGGTGTTATGTTAGACCCCAAGTTAAAGTTTTCCGAACACATTTCTACCATGGTAAATAAGGCCATGGGCGTGCTTGGGTTTATAAAGAGGAGGTCAAAGGAATTTTACGACCCCTATATAACAAAGACTCTCTATACCTCGCTTGTTCGTCCGATCTTAGAATACGGCTCCTGTGTATGGTGCCCTCAGTACAAAGTACACCAGGACCGTATAGAATCAGTACAGAAAACTTTTTACTCTTTGCTCTGCGGGGCCTTAACTGGGATGCGGGTGTAAGACTCCCATCTTACTCTAGTAGACTATTATTAGTAAACCTCCCATCCTTAGTTAACCGTAGAAAAATGCTTGGTGTGATATTTATGCACAACTTGATCAGGGGTGACATAGATAGCCCTGATCTGTTGAGCCGCATAAACTTCACGATTCCCATTAGACTGACTAGAAATTTTATACCGTTGTTCCTTCCACCTTGTAGATCGAATTATTCCTTGCATGAACCGTTTAGGTCTTATGCTCGGATTATAATTCCCTCTACCATATTATATCCAACAATAATTCTCTTCCTCTTATTAAATTATTAATCCTTACACACCTTTCTATTAATTAGTAACTGTAGTGGTATTTGTATTTTGATTGCATGCTTAGTTTCTTGGTAAGTTTAGTGCTAATTTTCCTCGAATGTTAGTCTAATATCTATCTTTCTTACATGTTCGCGTTTGGTTCGGCTACGCGCGTCATGCGGCAGCGCCCCTCGGTCGGTTGGGCGGGAGGAGGGCTGCGTTTTGCCTGGGATCCGCGCGTAACAGCCTGCTGCTGGTGTCACACGGGCCACTTGACGGTGCAGTAATTGCATCGCCTCTTGAAAGATGCAGTCATTCCATGTCAACGTCCAATATATCGTAATCCACGCACATTCGCATTTCTCCGGTCTTCTTTCCTATTAAAACGATTGGGGCACTGTGGGGACTTCGGGATGGTTCGATCCTTCCGTCCCGGAGCAGCTCGTCCACCAGTTCGTTGATGATCTTCCGATTGGCCGGGTTCTTCGGGAAGTAGCGCTGCTTCACGGGCCTGTTGTCTCGCATTGTGATCGTGTGTTCGGCGATGGGGGAGACTCCAGTTAGTCCGTCGAATTTCGCCAATTCTTCTTCCAGAAACTTGCCTGCCCACGGCGTGGGGGGTGGTTCGGGGTCTGGGTCTTGCTGCCACGGCGATAGGTCCTCCAGTTCCAGGGCGGTAATTGTGGCCAAGATCGCGTTCTCGTAGTCGTCCGAGTCGGCTGGGCGAAACGGGTTGCGTTCCCGAGCTATCTCGGCGTCGGCTAATGGCTCCAGTTGGTAGTCCATCGTCGGGGTTTCTGTGATCTCGTCCTGTGGTATCGGGGTTCGTGGCTTGCGTGATGTCTGTCGTGTTGGGAGACTACGTGGTGACTTCCGGTTCGATGAGCTGGCCCTGGATTGATCCCGCGATCCGCAGCTATCTTTGCTGGAGTATCCTGGTGATTCCTGGGTCCTGTTGCTGACTCCTGGTTCGACGAGCTGGCCCTGGATTGATCCAGTGGATCCGTAGCTGTCTCTGCCAAAGTCTTCTGCTTTCTGCGGTGTCCTGTTGGGTACACCTGGTTCGACGAGCTGGGCTTGGATTGATCCAGCGGAGCCGTAGTTGTCTCTGCCAAAGTCCCTTGCTTCCTGCTGTGTCCTGTTGGTGACTCCTGGTTCGACGAGCTGGCCTTGGATTGATCCAGCGGAGCCGTAGTTGTCTCTGCCAAAGTCCCTTGCTTCCTGCTGTGTCCTGTTGTTGAGTCCTGGTTCGTCGAGCTGGAACTGGATTGATCCAGTGGAGCAGTAGCTGTCTCTGCCAAAGTCCCTTGCTTCCTGCTGTGTCCTGTTGTTGACTCCTGGTTCGACGAGCTGGCCCTGGATTGATCCAGTGGAGCCGTAACTGTCTCTGCCAAAGTCCTTGTTGTGTTGCGTTGTCCTGATGGTGTCGGGATTCGTGCCGGGGAACTGGCCATGGTTGGATCCATCGGTGTCGCAGTTCTTTCCGTCGTAGCTTTCTTCGTGTCCTGTTGTGGCGGCGTAGTCCTGGGGTTGTTGCATGATCTTGTCGAGTAAGGTCTTGTTGTCGCGGCGGTTGGATGGTTCGTGGTTGGCTATGGGGTGTTGGTCTGGGGCTGGTCTCGGATGGCAGTGGAGTCCGCAAACGTGACGGCCCGTGGGCGTGGCTGGGCGGTGCATGATGGTATCGTCCCGGCGGGTTTCTGCTGCAACTTCAGCTGTAGATATGCCCGTCCACAGTGGATTCTTGCGCGGATGCCGCAGAGGAAGTCGAGTCCCAAGATGAAGTCGTCTAATACCATGGGGAGTATAAGAAGAGACGAACTGGGTCAATTCTGTGAGGGAGCGGAAATCCTGTCTGCGCGTGTACATTTGATACTCCGGGCGGAGATTTTCGTAGATCCGCTCGAGTTCCTGTTCCCGAGTGTACTGGGCTCGCTGCATCATCAGACGGTACAGGGAACGGTCCCCTGGGAAAACTCGGTAATAACTCTCTCTGACTGCTCGGTATTAATTGTCTGACTGTGGTAACTCCTTCACTGCTCGGTCGTGACTCCCTGACTCCTCGGTGGTAACTCCCTGACTCGTGTTCCTGCTCCGCCTTATATTGGCCGTGGCCATTCCTTTGTGACCGAGGGCTCCTCTGCCATCTAGCTGGTCCTCTGCCTTCGCCCTCTGTCCCCCGCTGCTCCGTTGTTCTACCGCTGCTTCGCTGCTTGGCTTCTCTGTCACTGTCCCGCTGCTCTGTCGCGGCGCCTTCTCCGCTCTGCCGCTGCCTCGCTGCTCTGTCGCTGGGACACCGCTGCTGCTTTGCTGCTCTGCCGCTGCGCCGCTGCAGCTGCTTTCCTGCACTTCTCCGCTCCGCCGCTGTCACGCTGCTCTGTCGCTGCTGCTTTGCTGCTCTTCTCTGCTCTGCCGCTGGCTCGCTGCTGCTTTGCTGCTCTTCTTCGCTCTGCCGCTGGCTCGCTGCTCTGTCCCTGATGCTTTGCTGCTCTTCTCCGCTCTGCCGCTGTCTCGCTGCTCTGTCGCTGCTGCTTTGCTGCTCTTCTCCGCTCTGCCGCTGTCTCGCTGTTCCGCCGTTGCTGCTTTGCTGCTCTGCCGCCGCTCTGCCGCTGGCTCGCTGCTCTGTCGCTGCTGCTTTTCTGCTCTTTTCCGCTCTGCCGCTGTGTCGCTGTTCCGTCACTGCTGCTCTGTCGCTGGTGCCGCTTTGTCGCCGTCGCGTGCCAAAGTTCTAGGCGCCGTCCGCGCCCATTTTCTCCCGGCACGCGGTGTCTTCGGCGTCTCTCCCCGTCTCTTTCTACTGCGTAGGTGGCTGGCTGCGTGGTTTTCCGCGTGGTTTTCGCCGGCGCGTCTGGGACACGTGGCTGTTGCTTGGGGGGTATTAGGTAAACCAGCCTTAGCTGTACACAAGTCGAGGGATCAAATATTGGTGCTGGCTATTCGCCGGGGCTCTGATTTTGGGCTGCTAATACCTGATTTGAAGTTTTTCTGCCGCGTGAATCCACGACTCACATCCAGCATCGCCGGGACCCCAGGGGAGAAAGGTATCGGAAAGGCACGCCCAGCTTGGTGGATGCCGCATGATCCACGACTCACGAAAGTTCTGAAACCGGTGGGTTGAGGTGGGTGTCTTTATTGTGGGGGAATAAACGACAAAAATTTACCAACATTTTGGGTAACTTCTGGTTCTGTGCGTACACCCTGCCTACTGCACCGATCTATTCGCCGTCGGCTCTCTCCCTCGGCTGCGTGGGCGATCGGCGGCTTCTCTGCCGCTTCGCGCTCTTGCATGCTGTTCCTTTGCGTTTGGCCGTTCTCTCTCTTGCTTTGGCTGCGTGGGCGTAAGAGCAATCGGCGACTCTCTCCGTTTCCTTCTCTTCCATGTCGGCTCTCTTTGCTGCGTGGCCGTAGTAGACGTCTCTCTTTCGTGTTGTCTCTTCGCTGCTAATAAGTAAGAGGCCTCACTATTTTAGGGGTTTTCTTAGCCTATTTCTTATTTTAATTGGGGAAACTAAGGATTCATGGTTGTCTTTGTTATAATAGTAATAGTAGTAGTAATAAAATGAGATAATAAGCCCCCCGGGGCTGTCTCTTCAGGGGATGGTTCTGTGGTCAGGTTTTGTGGAGGCTTGTGCCTTCACAAGCCTGTGAAATGGGCTGGTTCTGGACGCTGCTGTTCGTGCAAAAGTATGCAACAAGCAATGCTGTAAGTCATAGATCTTAGCTCCTACCAATTGATACGATTACCTTTTATTGGTTGACTAGCTATGACAATTAGTAAACGGAAGACAGTACCAAGTTATGTTTTTCTTTAAAGATTATTTATGTATTTCTTGATTACTTTTTCTGCAACACCGGTCCACACACTTGAGATCACAAAAGAAGAGAGAGGGTCGACACTTCAAGTGTGACCAGACTAACTTATAATAATAATACCTAACATATCGATAATATTATTTAATATTATTATTTCAATGTGGGAATAGGCGTATTCCAACACGCCCCCCTCAAAAATAACATTAATTATCAAAATCATAAAAATAAAAAATATAAAAAAAGTTTTCATCATTAAATCAAAAAGGTAACATTCAATTGTTATTCTAATGTGGTTGGTGTGCATTCTGGGAAGTGTTATGTGATCTAGCATTTGCTCTAAGGATACGGGGAAAACCCAGAAAAACCCGATCAGATCACTTTAAAATTAAATTAACATAAAATTAAATTACTTTAACAATTCATTGGTTCTTTTGGTTCAAATAAAAAAAAAAATAAAAAAAAAAAATTAAATATGAATTAATGTAATAAATTCGTTAATAAAGCTTCATGTTCATGTTTTCATTAAATTGGAATCATTCTTCTTGTAGTAGTCCTAATTTGTTCCGCAGTTCCGCAAATCTTCCAGCAGGTAGTGGCTTCGTGAATATGTCAGCAAGTTGGTTGTCTGTATTAATATACTCAAGAGAAATCTCATTAGTTTCTATCTGTTCTCTTGAAAAATGATATTTTATATCAATATGCTTTGCTCTTTTATGACATGAGGGATTATTTGCAATGCTAATACAGCCTTGGTTGTCTTCATAAATTTTAATGGGTCTGTCGAGTTTAAGATTAATACTATTTAGAAGAGACTTTAGCCATAAAGCTTCTCTTACAGCTTCAAATAGGGCCATATATTCAGCTTCAGTTGATGAAGCTGCCACTGAATTCTGTCTTTTTGTATTCCAACAAATTAAATTGGAATCGAACATTTTAAACAAATAACCCGTTGTACTTTTTCTATCAATCTCATTACTACCCCAATCGGAGTCTACATAGCCAACTAATGTATTTTCAAATGATGTATTCTTTTTAAATATAAGCTTCATATCAATAGTTCCCTTTAAATATCTAATAACCCTTTTTAAACATTGCCATAACTCAGCATTGTTCTTGCTACTATATCTACTCAAGATATTTACAGCGGTAGCTAAATCTGGTCGTGTACACAGCATTATGTACATTAAACAGCCAATAAGGTTACGACATGGAGCATTGCAGTCTTCATCTGAGTTAAGTAACTCATAATTTAGTTTATTTAGTAATGGAGTACTGACTGAATTGCAACTATCCATGTTAAATTTATTTAAAATTCTTTTTACATATTCAGCTTGACTCAAATATATTTTGTCTTCAAACATTTCTACTCTGATACCGATAAAATGTTTTATCTCATTTAAGTCAGTCATTCTAAATCTTTCGCTTAAATAATTTTTGAAATTATTCATTCTATCCATAACCCTTGTCGCTATTACTACATCATCAACATATAATAATACATATATGTTTTTCTTTATGTCACCTCTATCAAGAATATATATGCAACGATCCACGGGAGAGTTTACAAAATCGAATCCTTTCAATGCTTGCTCAAATACTTGAAACCAGCATCTAGCTGCTTGTTTGAGCCCATAAATGGCTTTGTTCAGTTTGCATACATGCCCAGCACCGCATAATACGCCCTGAGGAGGCCGCATATATATCTCCTCACTTAATGTACCATTGAGGAAAGCTGTTTTAACATCCATCTGATGGACTTTCAAATTAAATTGGACTGCCAATGATAGTACGAACCTAAAACTGGCAATTCTAGCAACGGGAGCAAATGTTTCTTCATAGTCTACTTGGTACTTTTGAGTAAATCCTCTTGCAACCAGTCTAGCTTTGTATTTTATTGGGACTCCTAGTTCATTATATTTAATGGAAAATACCCATCTACTGTCTACAATATTTTTGTTTTCTGGCTTCTTTATAATTGTCCAGGTGTTATTAATTTCATGGGCATTTAACTCTGTATTTATTGCCTCCTCCCAATCAGATTTATCATTCCTAAAATTTATTTCATCAAAGGAATTTGGAACTTCATCAAACATTATATGGGCATTTAATATAAATTTGTTAAAGCTTTTATCATGTTCTTTATAAGAAACCTTCGGCTTAGACTTTAACCTCTCACTTTTTCTACTAATTATATTAGTATCCTTATTTTCTTCACGACAATTATCTGGCTGATCAGCTTTTTCACAATCCTTACTCTCATTCGGGATATATAATTCCTTACTATCATTCAGGAAATCAGTTTTTCTTTTCCTACTTTCATTCGGAAAATTCTGCTTTTCGCATTCCTTACTCTCATTCAGGATTTCACATTCCGTACTTTCATTCGGGAAATTAAACTGATCACATTCCTTACTCTCATTCAGGATTCCACATTCCGTACTATCATTCGGGAGATAAAACTGATCACATTCCTTACTCTCATTCAGGATTCCACATTCCGTACTATCATTCGGGAGATAAAACTGATCACATTCCTTACTCTCATTCAGGATTCCACATTCCGTACTATCATTCGGGAAATTAAGCTGATCAGATTCCTTACTCTCATTCAGGAATTCTTGTTGACTTCTTTCCTTACTCTCTTTCGGGAAATCTGTTTCAAATTTTACTTCTCTAGAATAAAGCATATTAGTCTCGTCTACGACAACATCTCTTGCAACAATAACTTTTCCTTTAATGACATCCCACAATTTGAGTCCATTTTGTTCATACCCTATCAAGATAGCTTTGAATGATTTTTCATCAAATTTACCTTTTTTAATTTTGTTGTGCACATACACGGTTGAACCGAACACTCTTAAAAATTTTAAATTGGGCTTTCTATTGTGCCACAGCTCATATGGGGTCATTTTACAATCACCAAGTGCTTTGCTTGGAATTCTGTTGATTAGATATGTTGCAGTTAGCACAGCTTCATCCCAAAAACTTTTGTCTAATTTTGCACCATTTACCATAGCACGAGCTTTCTCTGTAATGGTTCTTATCATTCGCTCCGAAACACCATTCAACTGAGGTGTATGGCACTGTCAAATGATAACTTATTCCTTTATTAACGCAGAACTCACGCTTTTCATTCGACAAGTATTCTCTACCGTTGTCAATATACAAATTGACAATCTTGAAATTAAAATGAGCCTCGCTCTTTGCTACAAAATCTTTAAATACATTAAATACATCTGATTTATATTTTAACAAATAGGTTACACAATAATGTGTAAATTGATCTACGAAGATCACAAAATAATTTTTATCGTCTAGTGTAACTGGTTTAATGGGGCCACATACATCTGAATGTATTACAAACAAGGGTCGTTTTATATAACTTTTATCTTTAGATTGCTTAAATGGCAACCTAGCCTGTTTCCCATTTAAACATGACTCACAAACTTCATCTGATATTTTTAAATTAACAAGAAGATTACTGTCATTAAATAAATTATTATTATTTATTTCAAGCAATTTTGCATTGCTTATATGCCCCAACCTCTCATGCCATAATCGATAATTATTTTTGTTCCTAGCATCTACACTGTATGCTTGGAATTTGACTACAGGTATATCCAACATACCTGTATGTTTAACAACACTTACTCCATTTTTTGATATGGAGACACCACCACAGTCAAACTTAATTGACATCCCTGCCTGTTGCAGACTCTTGACAGACATGAGGTTTCCTGCTGCCTCCTTGCAGTAGAGCACATCCTCCAGTGTGATATTGTGTCCATTGTGCAGCCGCACAATTCCACGCTTAGTGGCATATAAAAACTCGCCTTCTTTTGCCACAGCGATTTTAATTGGCTGCTCCAGTTCGATGCAATCGGCGTACAGCGAGTCATCATTGATCAAATGATCCGTTGCACCAGAATCGAGTATAAAACCGAGTTCATTATTTATCTGATCACTCTTTTTCATTTTCCGCATCATAAATGCGAACCCGTGGCCCGATGCTGCAAGCTGAGCTTGTTTATTATGTTTATAATTTTCTTTGTTTTGATTTAACCTTATAAACTGGTAACAGTCTTTTTTCATGTGCCCTTCTTTGCCACAGTGATGGCATTTAATATTACTTCTAGCTTTTCCCTTAAATAATATCTTTTGCCGTGTGTTTCTAGATCCAAACGTTTTACGATTATTAAAATTGTTATTATTTCATACAACTGCCTTCATGACTTTACTACTTGTATCAGTACTTTCATTTCTTAATTTGGTCTCGTAGTCGAACAATTTATTTTTTACAAACGCTAATGATAGAGTTTCATCTGACAAAGTTTCGATTGCCGTGATGACACCATTATAGGTTGAAGGTAGAGTCTGCAGCAAATGTGCCACTTTGTCCATCTCATCCATTTTTGCGCCCGCCCCTAACAACTCACTCACTGTTTCATCAAAAGTAACAAAATGACTCGAAAGTGTCATTTCACTTGAGAGTTTGAGTGTTATTAAACGTTTACGTGCAGCTAATTGCGACGCAAGGCTTCTTCAGAATATCACGTGCCGAAATGTCGCCTGCCGCGAAGTTTAGAAATGCGTCGCCTAAATATTGAATTAAAATGCTCTTTGCACATCGCTCTGCCTTTTTCCAATTATCATCTACTTCGTTAGGCATTATGTTATCGACTACTTGGAGCACCTCTAATTCAGCAAACAAAGCTCTGATTCTAAATTTCCATATAGAATATTTCTCGCCACAAAAAGGCTTAATATGTTGCTTATTTCTTTCCATTTTCTATGTATGTATATATTATACACACACACACTATAAAAAAAAACTACACAAGAACGCACGCGGAACTAATTTCACAACTATTTGTTATTAATTGAATTTATTTAAATTGGCGTGGACTGGGCCCATAACCTATTGGTAGACTAGCTATGACAATTAGTAAACGGAAGACAGTACCAAGTTATGTTTTTCTTTAAAGATTATTTATGTATTTCTTGATTACTTTTTGCTGCAACACCGGTCCACACACTTGAGATCACAAAAGAAGAGAGAGGGTCGACACTTCAAGTGTGACCAGACTAACTTATAATAATAATACCTAACATATCGATAATATTATTTAATGTTATTATTTGAATGTGGGAATAGGCGTATTCCAACACCTTTTTTAAGGGCTTAGGTCATGCCTGGTACTTGGCAGTGGATATGCAACTATACATAATCTCTCTGCTTCTGCTGATTGCTCTGTATAAATGGGGCAAAAAGGCGGCTGCTGGCATTGTAGTGCTGTTGCTTCTAGTCACGACCTGCCTCTTTGTCACGATGATGGTCAACAATGAATCAATGCTCACGAAGTAAGTCCACGATCTTTCTATTTGCATTTGAAGTTATTAAGCCTCATTTAATTCAGGAATGGAAGTAAAGGAGGTGATGGTTTGGATGTCTATGGATCCACACACACGCATGCGGGTCAATGGCTGACTGGATTTCTCTTCGGGTACTTCTTGCACCTGAATCGTGGAAGGAAGCTCCAGCTAAGCCGCATCCAAGTTTAGGGCTCCTCCTCTAACCATACTCGAGGAGTCTCTCTACTACACGCTTACCCGGGTGGGCTGGCCCCTAGCGCTGTGTTGGATCATCTTTGCCTGCATGCAGGGCTATGGCGGTCTGGCAGACAGTTTCCTATCCTCGCCATTGTGGCAGCCACTCTCGAGACTCTCCTATTCCGTGTACATCTGGAATATGTTCACTCTGGAAGTAAACAGCAGAATTCTACGGACCAATACATATTTTTCGAACTACAACTTTGTAAGTTTTGTTTTGGATAGTTGAAGGAAACTAGTGGATTATAACAAATGTATAATATTTTATGCTTTGCAGATGCTTAATTTCTGGTCTGTCATTGGGATCACTATTTTGATGTCGTATGTGTTTTATGTTATCATTGAGGCTCCTTTTGGCGGACTCGATAGTCTTCTACGAACCCGGCAGCCACGATCTCCAAGCGAACAAAAGCAGTCGTCAGTAGATGTCCAGCAGGATCAGTTTAATGTCGGAAGGAATCTGGATGAACCTGAAAAGCCTAAGGAAGAAGCCACAACGACTGTTTCAGAATAGTTAAATGTAAGATGCTAATAGTCGTGTTTTGTCTTTCCCATATTTAGATCCAGTATGGTTTTCTTGTATTCAATGACTTTTCGCCGACCAGACATGTTTAAGTTTGCTATTAAGTTAAGACTTTGAAGCCACTTGAGATATTAGATCTAACAAATAACTATTCGACAAGCGCTTTACTCACAAATTCAACTAATAAACGAGGGGGAACGTTGTGAGTTGCTGCGGACACCGCAACTCTACATTTATTCCCGATACTTAGTCAGTATGGCTCTCCTCCGGCAGAGGCCGCTAATACTAAACGACACGACAAAGAGTGCGTGCGAGAGAGACAGAAAATCAGTCAGAGCGTGACGTCGGGCGCTGCGTAGCCACTGCAAATTGATTTCTTGCTTTTGGCTACAAAAATGATCCGATCTGATCCAGATTCAGCGATCTGATAGATATGGTCACTATCCATGATTCTGCGTTTTTAGTTTTCTCGAATGTGCAATATTGTGAATGCAACAGATTTTCGTCCTTTGTGGGGGCGGAAGGAGGTGGGGCGAAATTCTGAAATATAGGTTTTATAGTGAGAAAAATTTGGTTACTCTAGACTTAATTGTCTCTGAGATTTGTGGATACCACAGATTTTCGCCCTTTGGGAGGGCAGAAGTGGGCGGGGCAAAGTTTTGAAATATTTTTGTAGCAGTGACATATCACAGAAGTCTGGATCCAAAATATCGTTGCTATAACTAGCTGTATATAGGACGGACAGACAGACAGGGCTCAATAGATTCGGATATTGATGCTGATCAAGAATATATATACTTTATGGGGTCGGAAACGATTCCTTCTGGACGTTACACACATCCACTTTTACCACAAATCTAATATACCCCAATACTCATTTTGAGTAGCGGTTATAAAAATTATACTCTTCCAAGTAATCTCTTCCATTGTCTATACTTATTGTATTCTTTGTTCTCGTACTATAATTATCATGTCAGAACACGATCGGCAACTAAAACCGAAAATAAATTGGTTGATTATTTACATAGAACATATTTTATACGAAATTATACGTAAGCGCCAGAGGTTGTATCGCAGTCGATGACTGCAGTAGGGATTTTCTCCGTTTTGTTATACCCGATACTCAAAATGAGTATTGGGGTATATTAGATTTGTGGTAAAAGTGGATGTGTGTAACGTCCAGAAGGAATCGTTTCCGACCCCATAAAGTATATATATTCTTGATCAGCATCAATAGCCGAGTCGATTGAGCCATGTCTGTCTGTCCGTCTGTCCGTCTGTCCGTCTGTCCGTCCGTCCGTCTGTCCGTCTGTCCGTCTGTCCGTCTGTCCGTCTGTCCGTCCCCTTCAGCGCCTAATGCTCAAAGACTATAAGAGCTAGAGCAACGATGTTTTGGATCCAGACTTCTGTGATATGTCACTGCTCCAAAAATATTTCAAAACTTTGCCCCGCCCACTTCCGCCCCCACAAAGGGCGAAAATCTGTGGCATCCACAATTTTGACGATACGAGAAAACTAAAAACGCAGAATCGTAGAAGATGACTATATCTTCTAGAGTGCAAAATCTGAACCAGATCGTATAATTATTACAGCCAGAATCACGAAAACAATTTCACTCTTTCTCGCTCTGTCTCACTCTAACACACAGGTTTCATGGTCGGTTTTGCCAATTGCAAAATATGAGTTCAAGGATCTCAGAACCTATAAAAGCCAGAGCAACCAAATTTGGTATCCACACTCCTGTGATATCGGACCTTGACCGTTTCCTGTCCAAATTTCGCCACACCCCCTTCCGCCCCCGCAAAGGACGAAAATCTGAGGCAACCACAAATCTCAGAGACTATTAAGGCTAGAGTAACCAAATTTGGTACACACACTCCTTTAAGATGTCACTATAAAACGTATATCTCAGAATTTCGCCCCCCCCCCATCCGCCCCCACAAAGGACGAAAATCTGTTGCATCCACAATATTGCAGATTTGAGAAAACTAAAAACGCAGAATCATAGATAATAACCATATCTATCAGGTTGCTGAATCTGGATCAGATCAGATCATTTTCATAGCCAAAAGGAGCAAATCAATTTGCACTGGCTACGCAGCGCCCGACGTCACGCTCAGACTGATTTTCTGTCTCTCTCGCACGCACTCTTTGTCGTGTCGTTAAATATTAGCGGCGTCTGCCGGAGGAGAGCCATACTGACTTAGTATCGGGTATAACCGTAGAGTTGCGGTGTCCGCAGCAACTCACAACGTTCCCCCTCGTTTTTTTTTGCATCTGTTTGCAAAATGAGTATTGGGGTATATTAGATTTTTGGTAAAAGTGGATGTGTGTAACGTCCAGAAGGAATCGTTTCCGACGCCATAAAGTATATATATTCTTGATCAGCATCAATAGCCGAGTCGATTGAGCCCTGTCTGTCTGTCCGTCCGTCCATCCGTCCGTCCGTCTGTCCGTCCTCTTCAGCGCCTAGTGCTCAAAGACTATAAGAGCTGCTGTGGCGCTACAGACTGTAATCACAAATGGGAATATCAATAGCCGGGCGAAAGGGCTGCACACGAGTATGTCCACTTCCGGGCCGAGTCTTATGCCGACGCCTCCCTTGGCCCCCTTCGCACAGGTAGTCTTGACCCTGTTTACATATCGGGGCTTGCTCGGGTTGCCCGTGTGGCAAGGGATTGAAATCGGAGGCGTACCCCAACCAGCGCCCAAAAGAGCCCTGAAAATGGATGCTTCTACGGATTCTGGATCAGGTATAATGGGTCGTGGATCGTGGATGATGACGCTTTTGTTGTGTTGTTTTGATCACTGAATCAATAAGAGTACAGTGAATATTTAATGATTCATTTGTTGCCGCTTCTGGTGGATTCCGTGCCTCCGAAGTGCGTATGCGGGGGCCTGCAATTGGTGGCAACAAAGGCCCCACGGCTGCCACAATCGCTGCTGCAGCGGAAATGTTTTGCTGCTGCTGCATGCTCTCCTCCTCCGATTATTATTGAATAAATTGCAGAACAAATATGCAGCGAAATAAAAATAATAATAAATGCAATAACGGGGATGAACGATGAGCAATTGGACTCCCGTCCAAACGGAACGGATCGTAATATGCATAAACGATATATCTGATCGACTGGAAACTCTTGTTTGAATTTTACTTTGAATTTCGAATATTTCGGCATATATTTTCATTGCGTCCAAAAACGGAGAGACGATTCCGTGCATTACGATTCTGGCATCAACGAAAATAGATGCCCAAATGGAAGTGCAAACATCTCTGAGGGGAGGAGTGGAGTGTCGGGCGTGTGGACGTTTGTCTTCTGTCAGTGTGTGATTGGATACTGCTTGCTGCTTTCTGCTCGATGGCTTCCCCCTAGATCACGAGGTGCAGGCGTATCTGGAACACCAGCTCCTCGACGGTCTTCTTCAGGAGCGCCGCCAAAGACAGGATGAATCCCAGGAGGCTGAGGGAGAACAGCCAGGGAGTGGTCATGAGCACGGCAAAGAAGACGAGCGTCTCGTCGCCCCGGGCATTGGCCATGCGCCACAGCAACTGGCGCTGGATGGTGCGCAGCTTGAACTTGCTGTTCCACAATCGGAGGCGCATCGAGCCGACGGTTTCGTTGACGACCACAGTCTTCTCGACCAGCCAGAACACCGCGCAGCACAGCATCTGCATCACCAGCAGCACGACCTTGACCACAGCGGTCTCCAAGAGGAGGTGGTACAAGGCCACCATGCGCTGACTGTGCTCCGGCTGCATTGTGGAGAGCACGACTGCGCCGAGGGACTCCAGCGGAGAGACCCTGGGGGAAGGGCCGTCGGAGAGCTCCTCCCACTCCGAGTCCGACTCGGTGCGCTCTATCGAGCTGAACTCGCTCTGGCCCTGACAGGAGCACGACTCCTCCTCTTGGTCCTCCTCGGTGGGCATCGAGTAGTCGCCCTCGTAGTCGCCGTCGTAGCGGCCGTCGGAGTACTCTTTGTGCGGGCCGTCGTAGTAGTCTCCGCGGCTGTCCGGAGAAGCGCCGGCTGTCCAGAGGGAGCTCAACACGGGCGGTGGTCCCATCGATGCCATCTGTGGCACAGCATTGAATCTGCAGGGGAGCCGGGGGTAAGTTATGTCCTAGGGGGAAGGGGAGTCTGAGCTGCTGCCGCTCACCCATCTGAATCACCCATCGGAGGGAAGGTGGGGGGGTGTGCGCGACCTATTGGACCCATTGGGCGCGAAAGCAGAAGACTAGTGTGGATTTGGCCTAGGAAGGGCATCGCATTGAGTCCATTCTTGTCGCCGGAACCTTCGGGGGGGACCTGCAGCTCCGGCTGCTGCTGCTGATGCTGGTCGGTAAAGTCGAAGGATCCCATGGATCCGAAAATACCCCGCGAAAGGGTGAATGGGGAACGTGGATTATTAATAGTTGGATTCATCTTATTCCAGCACCTGTGAGGAAATATTCGTTCATGGGCTTTGTTTTGTATTTGAATTTTTATTTACTTTATGTTCCCTGTACTTTCGATATTTGTACTGAATGATTCCCAGAGCCAGTTCTGAACGGCTCCAAGTGATAGTTCAGGGCCCACTTCGATGTTGTGTTCCTAACAGATTCTCCCTTCTTTTCAGGTCTCCCCACCCCACCCCACAACGCCGCAAAAATATTTCAAAACTTCGCGCCGCCCACTTCCGCCCCACAAAGAACGAAAATCTGTGGCATCCACGTTTTTAAAGATACGATAAAACCAAAAAAGGCAGAATCGTAGAGGATGTTTATATGTTCTAGAATGTAAAATCTCAACCAGATCGTATAATTATTATAGCCAGAATTCCTCGCTCTGTCTCTCTCAAAAACACAGGTTTCATGGTCGGTTTTGCCAGTTGCAAAATATGAGTTCAAGGATCTCAGAACCTATAAGAGCCAGAGCAACCAAATTTGGTATCCATACTCCTGTGATATCGGACCTTGACTGTTTCGTGTCCAAATTTCGGCACACCCCCTTCCGCCCCCGCAAAGGACGAAAATCCACAAATCTCAGAGACTATTATCGCTAGAGTAACAAAATTTGGTATCCGCACTTCTGTTAGATCTCACTATAAAACCTATATTTCAGAATTTCTCCCCACCCCCTTCCGCACCCACAAAGGACGAAAATCTGTTATATTCACAATATTGCACATTCGAGAAAACTAAAAACGCAGAATCATAGATAGTGACCATATCTATCAGATCGCTGAATCTGGATCAGATCGGATCATTTTTGTAGCCAAAAGCAAGAAATCAATTTGCAGTGGCTACGCAGCGCCCGACGTCACGCTCTGACTGATTTTCTGTCTCTCTCGCACGCACTCTTTGTCGTGTCGTTTAATATTAGCGGCCTCTGCCGGAGGAGAGCCATACTGACTAAGTATCGGGTATAAATGTAGAGTTGCGGTGTCCGCAGCAACTCACAACGTTCCCCCTCGTTTTAAATTTGGTTGTTGCGGGGAGGCGGAATCTCTTCACGAACTCTCGCCATTTTGCTGCTACTTGTCATGAGAATTGGAAAAAACATTGAAACAAAGAAAGGATCTGCCACCACTAATGGTAATAATTGCACATTGGCTATCATTAAGCAATGATCAGAATTATAGAAAAAATTGTCTACATCCATGTTTAGCTAAACTTTAGTTTTCTCCGTTTTTTTCTTACTCACTCATATTAAAACCAAATTTAATCCATCAAAAGTCAATAAGTAAAACGATTACCTGGGAAAAGATTATAGATAAATGATCTTGTGACTACATAGAATTTAGACGGATTGCTCCTTATCGGTGATGTTTGACTGAATTAAGCATTTTGGCTGATATACTCGACTCGAGAGCTGACACACTGATAATGTTATCTCCAGATTTCCCTCAAAACATTCCTATAAAATCACAGTCAAAGGGTGCAATGCCTTCAATCGAAAAAGTATTAGCATGGTGAACGTTTTAAGCAGTCTACTTGTCTGCGGACTGGTACTTGTCAGTGCCGCACAACTGAAAGACGGAGATGTCCTGCAAGATTACCAGCGTTTAAAAAGTCTCCGCCCGCTGGGAAGTTTGCCGAAAACTTCCGTATGAATTGCTCCCGGACTTGGATCTTTTCCACCCCCGAATACCCAGTCAGGAGGATCTGTTGTGTTTCGCGGACATGGCTCAGTTCATGCAGGCGCTCACTACTGGAAAATTATGGGCCCTTAAGAGTAAGTAAATAATGAAAATTATATTCAAGTCAATGAGAACTGAAGTTGACGAATTTTGTGAGCAGTGATCGATGCTTGGGGCTCCATTCCCTCAGGAGTGCTGTCCGGCAATGTCTACCATCTGGGTAACTTCGATGAGTCAAGATCAGCGAGGAGATCACCAGTAGTCACAGCATACATGGAAAGTACTGTTTTCTAATTGTACCCGCCGTATCCATTTCGATCAAGATCGCATCTTGCTTTCCGGCTTCCTGCTCTGCGGCACATATGGATACGTTTCTGGAGCAGTTAATGCAGAATTTGTTGAACTCAAGCAGCACAAATATAAAATTTAGCGAGGCCAGCTATCAGACAAGTGAATCGAAACCTTGGGATGGAATGACCATTTTCACAGTGTAAGTTAGACCTTATCATAATCAATTTCTGTGACTCATACTATGGATTGCAGTGTACTTCTTGGCTTAATGGGTACTATCGTGGGTCTATGCACGCTCTACGACTACTTTCTGTGCCAGGATCAGAGTGAGGACCGGAGAGAACGGAATGATTTACAGAATGATTTAACTCGTATTTTGCCTACCAGGTAGTATCTCTGTGACTGTGAAGATGTGCTCGGCACGGTCAAGTTCCCGTGCCATCATCCGCATTGTCGACAGCAAATCGAATCCGAACGTGATCAGTTGTCTTGATGGAATCCGCTGCATGTCCCTATTCTGTGTTGTTTTGTTTCTCCAAATATAAATACCTTCAATATGATTTCGGTTTTAGTGGCCTCATGCTTGTATGTGCAAAAACCATTCAGCTCTGTTTTTTTGTTTGCTAGTGGGTCGCGGAATCCTTTTCCAGCTTTATTCTCCACGGATTTTTTTCGGTTGATTCCTTTTTCTTTATTGCTGGCCTACTAGTGGCTACGGTTGCTCTTCGCTCAATGGATAAGTAAGTGTTTGAGATATTTTGTATCCATCGAGAATTATTGCCAATTTTCTTACAGATCCAAAGGAAAACTGAATGTGCCGCTTATGTATCTTCATCGTATTATACGGATCGTGCCGATACTTGCAATAGCAATCCTAGTTTACATAAAGCTGACGCCCATTGTTTCTGGGGGACCTTATTTTAAAGGTGGATTCCATGGTACAGCCGCCTATGAAAAGGGCTGGTTCTGGACGCTGCTCTTCGTGCAGAATTATGCTACAAGCAATATTGTAAGTCATAGATCTACTCTTATTACCATTTGTACGATAATCGTTTTCAGTGCCTGGATCACACATGGTACTGGGCAGTGGATATGCAGCTTTATATAATCTCTCCGCTTCTGCTGATTGCACTGTATAAGTGGGGCAAAAAGGCAGCAGCTGGCATCGCGGTTCTTGTTCTCCTACTATCGTCCTGCCTCTTTGCCACGATGATAGTCAACAAATACTCATTGCTCTTCAAGTAGGTCCACGATGCTTCTGTTTGTCGTTGGAGTTCTTCAACCCCATTTAATTGCAGGAATGGAACCGAAGGAGATGCCGGAAGGAAACTGTATTCTGCCACACATACTCATTCGGCACCTTGGCTGATTCTTTTTGGATATTTTCTTCACCTGAATTGTAGGAAGAAGTTCCAAATAAGCCGGATTTTGGTATGGTCTGGATGGGTTCTTAGTCTGGCCATGATCTTCACCTCGATGTTTGCCCTGTACCCTGCGACCCAATGGAGTGCTCCACCCCTGTCCACCCTCAAGGAGTTTCTGTACTACACGCTTACCAGAGTGGGCTGGCCCTTAGCCCTGTGTTGGATCGTCTTTGCCTGCATGCAGGGCCATGGCGGTCTGGCCAACAGTTTCCTATCCTCGCCATTGTGGCAGCCTCTCTCGAGACTCTCCTATTCCGTGTACATCTGACACCTTTTCGTACAGGAAGTCAACAGTAGAAGCGTTCGTACTAATACTTATTTCTCGGACAAATTGTAGTAGGTTTTGTTTCTAGTAGTTGATGGTTGCTTATTTTTAACTAACCTCATTGATGATTTTCAGATGCAGAAATTTTGGTCTGACTTTGGGATCACTATTTTCATTTCGTATCTGCTTTACGTTGTCATTGAGGCTCCTTTTGGCGGACTCGATAATCTTCTACGATCCCGGGAGAAAAGTGTTTTGAAGCCCCAAGCTCCAAGCGAACAAAAGCAATCCTCAGTTGATGTCCAGCAGGGCCAGTTGAATGCCGGAAGTAATCTGGTTGAGTCCGACGTGCCTAAATAAGAAGCCACAGAGACTACTCCAGAATAGTTATAGATGTAAATATCAATATGGGTTTTTATACCCGATACTCAAAATGAGTATTGGGGTATATTAGATTTGTGGTAAAAGTGTATGTGTGTAACGTCCAGAAGGAATCGTTTCCGACCCCATAAAGTATATATATTCTTGATCAGCATCAATAGCCGAGTCGATTGAGCCATGTCCGTCTGTCCGTCTGTCCGTCCGTCCGTCTGTCCGTCTGTCCGTCTGTCCGTCCCCTTCAGCGCCTAATGCTCAAAGACTATAAGAGCTAGAGCAACGATGTTTTGGATCCAGACTTCTGTGATATGTCACTGCTACAAAAATATTTCAAAACTTTGCCCCGCCCACTTCCGCCCCCACAAAGGGCGAAAATCTGTGGCATCCACAATTTTAAAGATACGAGAAAACCAAAAACGCAGAATCGTAGAGAATGACGATATCTTTTAGACTGCGGAATCTGAATTGGATCGTATTATTATTATAGCCAGCATCAAGAAAACAATTTCATTTTTTCTCGCCCTGTCTCTCTCTAACACACACGTAGCATAGGCGGCTTTGCTTAGAGTAAAACATTAGCGCCTAGATCTCAGAGACTATAAAAGCTAGAGCAACCAAATTTGGTATCCACACTCCTAATATATCGGACCGAGACGAGTTTGTTTCAAAATTTCGCCACACCCCCTTCCGCCCCCGCAAAGGATGCAGATCTGGGGATATTCATAAATCTCAGAGACTATTAAGGCTAGAGTAACCAAATTTGGTATCCGCACTCCTGTTAGATCTCACTATAAAACGTATATCTCAAAATTTCGCCCCACCCCCTTCCGCCCACACAAAGGACGAAAATCTGTTGCATCCACAATATTGCAAAATCGAGTAAACTAAAAACGCAGAATCATAGACAATGACCATATCTATTCGGTTGCCGAATCTGGATCAGATCGGATCATTTTTGTAGCCAAAAGCAAGAAATCAATTTTTAGTGGCTACGCAGCGCCCGACGTCACGCTCAGACTGATTTTCTGTCTCTCTCGCACGCACTCTTTGTCGTGTCGTTTAATATTAGCGGCCTCTGCCGGAGGAGAGCCATACTGACTTAGTATCGGGTATAACTGTAGAGTTGCGGTGTCCGCAGCAACTCACAACGTTCCCCCTCGTTTTTCACTCTTATGTAGACATTTTGTAGATTACAAAACCACATAAAAAAGATGTGAGCTTCCGACTACCCACACACTAGACTGATAAGAGTAATTATTAATGATGTTCGGCTGTATCAAGTATTACGCTGTGCTAGTCTGAGTACCTCAGACTACTCAAGACTACCTTACTCAACACAATTGTTTTTATAATCGGCTGGTGGTTCTAGATAGAACAGATGGCAGATGGCGAAACGCCACCAATCGAATTAGCATTAGCATAGGAAGCGTTGTGGGTCCGAGATAGCCCGAGAGCGTTAGAGCTGCTCGGGGACGCTGTTAAGCCGAGTCCGAGAGATAGCGACATAAGGAGACGAAATAATTCCACTGCATGCGCATATGCGGTAGCAAATGATCTTTGCAGTGCAAACGACAACACCAAAATGCGTTTCCTTTGGACCGCACCACTGGCAATAATTTAAAATATTTAAGCTGCTTGATCTGACATACTCCCCCCGTTGGAAGCCTGACTTTCAACAGCAACAGCATTTGGCAGTAGGCACAGCTTGTTGACGGCGCGCTTTGTGATTCCAGATGACGTCTTCAGCACAGCAACTCGGGAAACGCCATCTCGTCCAGGCAAAAGCTCGACCACTCTCGCCAGTGGTCACTTCATGGGAGGAAGATTCTCATCCTTGACAAGAACCAAATCGGCGACAGCTAAACTAGGCTTCACAGTGCGCCACTTTGAGCGCTGCTGCAGTGACGTTATGTACTCCTCCTTCCACCGGGACCAAAGGAGCTGCTGCAGGTACGAAACGCGCTGCCAGCCGTCCAGGCGATCGAAGTTTAGCTGCGTGACGTCAGGCTCAGCGAACGAAGCAGGAGGGCCACCATTCAAGAAATGCGCTGGAGTTAGAACGTCTAGATCGGCAGGGCTCTCTGAAATTGAAACTAAAGGTCTTGAATTAATCACTGCCGTGATGTGGCACAACCGCGTCCGCAGCTCGTCAAATCCAAGAACCGAGTTGCCTATCGCACGGTAGAAGTGGTACTTGGCCGTCTTCACTGCAGCCTCCCATAGACCACCAAAATGAGGGGAGCGCGGAGGAATGAAATGCCAGTCTATAGCCTCGACCAAGCAAAAATCCAGCAGCGCCTTCTGATGGTCATCGCTGAGGACCAGGCGCTTTAATTCCATCAGCTCATTCTTAGCGCCGACAAAATTTGGTTGCGTTGTCTGACCAAATTTGCCGCGGCTTTCGTCTAGTACATATGAAGTGCCTTAGTCCATGTAGAAAAGCAACTGTGGATAAGTCCTTTATAAGCTCCAGATGAACAGCCTTGGTAGCGGAACAAATGAAGATGCAGATGTAGCACTTGATTGGAGCCTTGTTGCGTGCCTCCGGTTTGTAGAAAAACGGCCCACAGAAGTCCACGCCTGTGATCTCAAAGGCATGAGAACCATCGAGCCGCTCCTTTGGAAGATCCGCCATAATATGCTCCAATACCCTGGGCTTCAGTCGAAAGCATCTTACGCACTTGTTTACTGCCTTGTTTACCGTCTTCCTCCCCCCAATAGGCCAATATTGGGAACGAATTAGTCCAAGCAAAGCTCGAGGACCAGCGTGCAGATTCCGCTCATGAAAATGGGAGATTATTGCAAGAGTCAGTGGATGGCTGCTGGGCAAGATGATTGGATGACGGCCATCAAATTCCAACGAAGAGCTTTTCAGTCGAACATCTACCCTGAGAAGTCCAAACTGATCCATGAATGGCGATAACGATGCGATTGAGCTCGATGAGGAGACTGCTCCCCTTGCCCGCAGAGACTTCATGTCCTCCCATAGATGAGTACGCTGGACTAGTCGTAGCAATACCTGGGTTCCATGTTCAATGTCTGCGACAGTGAGACCGGGGCGCCGAATTCGGTTGCAAAACTTGTGAATGTATCCGAAAACGCGTTGCAAAGAAGCAAATGAATTCGCATACTTGGAATTAGCAATAATGTCCATGTAGGGCGATTTGAGCAGAAGAGCCTTCCGACGAAGTTCAAGGGCTGGCTTATCAGGTAGCACAGTGGGTGGCCAGTCATCTGAGGAGCCGCAAAGAAATGGAGGACCATGAGCCCAAAGAGGTGACTCATTCAGCTCAGTCGGATGAGCCCCTCGAGACAGAATGTCGGCTGGGTTTAAAGCTGTGGGAACATAGCGCCATTCCATTTTTTCGGTCATTTCCTGAATCGTTGACACTCTATTTGCAACAAAAATATTAAATCTTGACGGCTCGTCCCGAATCCAAGAGAGCGCAACGGCAGAATCACACCAACAGTAACACCTTCCCTTGAATACATTCATTCCAGCTATCTCAGATATGAGCCTAGCCAGCAACTCCGCTCCACAAAGCTCCAACTTTGGTACTGTAAGTGTCTTCAAAGGAGCCACACGAGATTTGGCACACAGTAAGTGACTGCTGGAATGCTGACCCTTGGACACGACAAAAATGCATGCACCATAAGCCTCGTTGCTGGCATCGCAAAATCCGTGAATTTCCAGCGTAGAGTCTGGAAGGACTACAAGCCGAGGAAATTCAAGTCGACGAATCTGACCAAACCTGGTGCATATTTCCTGCCACTCGGTGTTCAGTGCGACTGGAAGGCTTTCATCCTAGGACAACTTCTCTTGGCACAAACGCTGGAGAAAGATTTTGGATTTAGTAATTACGGGACCAGCTAGTCCGAGAGGATCGTAGAATCGCGCTATGGATGACAAAACAGAGCGCTAGCAGGAATTCAAAGAAGATTGAAGGGCCGAGAGCGAAAATAATAGTAGATCAGAAACCGGATCCCACGCAAGTCCTAAAGTTTTAGTCACATGGCTGCCATCGTCGCAAAGAGTAACACGAGCAATAGATAACTTATGGATAACTTATGTGGTTGATGACACTGGTTGAGATGGCAATTAGTTTAGATCTTTGAATGCTATATTAGTTGGTGATTGCACTGATAGATTATTTATTGCACAATCACGTCGGGGTCACCAAATGTTAAGCTATTAGGCGTTTTTAATAACTGTTGCAATTTGAAGTTAATGAAAGTCGAGAGGCTGTTATAATTCACAATTTATTTGCATATGTAAACCTACTTATCGCGTATGTACATATGGCAATGATTGGGCGAACGATTGATGCGAGGATGTTAATCTAATAGCTGCGACGATTAGCTCAAAACTGCCCATGCAAGGGCTGAAGGGCCAATCTGCCGGGCCCTATGCAGCAAGCTTAGACGCGAGCGAGAGCGTATGATAGCCCGAGAGCGTTAGAGCTGCTCGGGGACGCTGTTAAGCCGAGTCCGAGAGATTGCGACATAAGGAGACGAAAGAATTCCGCTGCATGCGCATATGCGGTAGCAAATGATCTTTGCAGTGGGGGCATTGGAAACGACAAAACCAAAATGCATTTCCTTTGGGCCGCACCACTGGCAATAATTTAAAATATTTAAGCTGCTTGACCCGACATAAATAATTCGACGATATATTATAAAGTTTTGTTTTGTATATTTCCAAAATAAAACGAGGGGGAACGTTGTGAGTTGCTGCGGACACCGCAACTCTACAGCTATACCCGATACTAAGTCAGTATGGCTCTCCTCCGGCAGACGCCGCTACAAACAAGTAAGAAGGCACGGGTTGGGTCTTGTACTGGTATGCTAATTTGCTTTATTGGTATCTTAAGTCTATCCTACGCTATTCCGACTCCGGTGCTGGTTCTCCTCCTGGTTCTCCTCTGTGGTTCGATGAGCGTGTCGCTCCCTGGGCTCCCCACGGCGTCGCCAAGCGTGGCACCGCCGGCTCTACTGACTGGGGCTAGCGATTCTTGGCACGTGGCCCAAATCCGCCTCTCAGTCAGGCGCCTGACGCGTTCGCTCTCACTCGACTCACTTGGCTTTTCGGCCCGAGGGTGCCTCACTCCTGGTGGGATGCGCTTCAAGCGTGGCACCGTTGGTTCAAGGGATTGGGGTCTTTGGCTCTTGGCTGCACGCTCGAGTCCGCCTCTCAATCCTCACACAACGCGTTCGCTTTCTAAAGTTCTTTTCCCTTCGCTTGGTCTCACTCTTGTGGCTCACTATTCACTTCACTCTTGCTAGCTCCGTTTGCTGACTCTCCCCGTTCCTGGTCGCGGCCCTCCTCTTATAGGCTCGCTTCTGCGTCGGCGCCGCCGATGCCGCCTGGCGCTAACGGCACTTTCCGCCATGCGGTGCCCGTATTTTTCCATCGGCGTTCCTTCATTCCCTTGTCGCTTTCCAACGGGACCTGGCTGGTGGCGTGATCTCATGACCATATTTGGTCATGCGCTGGGCCACTGCCGGCCCGATCCCGTCATCCCGCTGCTCTCTCTCCAGGGGTCCTCCCCTCTCATCTTGGTTCCCCGGGAGAGCTCTCCTCGGGAATTCGCCGCCTCCGGATATCCCCGGATAACGGCCGTTAGCGCTTAACCCTATACTGCCCCCTACTTGTGGGAATACCTTTCCTCACACTTCCCCCTTTCTTTTATTGGCGGAAAACCCCGGTTTTCCGCGTCCCAGGTTTGCTTTGTTCTCGACCCGGGTGCTTCTTTTGCTTCTTTTGCCCCGCCCGATATAGGGTATGGTCGCTATTCTGACCTACTCGATATGACACAGCGTTGCCCTTACGCTCCACTCGATAAAGCGTAAGGTCGTTTTTGTGATCTACTCGATATGTCGCAGCGTGCGTATTCTACTTCCGGATCGCGAATGGACTCCTCAATGGACTGGAAACGTACTATTTTCTCGCGATGCCGGGTGTTTTCTTTGTTTTTCTTGTGCGCGTCTGGTTTTCCTGGTTTCCTGGTTTTCTGGCCCTCTGGATGCTTCGGGTAAGTTTTCCTCCCGCTTTCACGCCTTCCGCCGCCTTCATTCAAGCTTTACCGATCATTTCTAGCGATGCCCCGCTGTTCCTCTGATGCAAGGTATGACCCTGTTTTTATACCCGATACTCAAAATGAGTATTGGGGTATATTAGATTTGTGGTAAAAGTGGATGTGTGTAACGTCCAGAAGGATTCGTTTCCGACCCCATAAAGTATATCAGCATCAATAGCCGAGTCGATTGAGTCATGTCTGTCTGTCCATCTGTCCGTCTGTCCGTCCGTCCGTCTGTCCGTCTGTCCGTCCGTCCGTCTGTCCGTCTGTCCGTCCCCTTCAGCGCCTAATGCTCAAAGACTATAAGAGCCAGAGCAACGATGTTTTGGATCCAGACTTCTGTGATATGTCACTGCTACAAAAATATTTCAAAACTTTGCCCCGCCCACTTCCGCCCCCACAAAGGGCGAAAATCTGTGGCATCCACAATTTTAAAGATACGAGAAAACCAAAAACGCAGAATCGTAGAGAATACCCATATCTTTCAGACTGCAGAATCTGAATTGGATCGTATCATTATTATAGCCAGCATCAAGAAAACAATTTCATTTTTTCTCGCCCTGTCTCTCTCTAACACACACGTAGCATAGGCGGCTTTGCTTAGAGTAAAACATTAGCGCCTAGATCTCAGAGACTATAAAAGCTAGAGCAACCAAATTTGGTATCCACACTTCTAATATATCGGACCGAGACGAGTTTGTTTCAAAATTTCGCCACACCCCCTTCCGCCCCCGCAAAGGATGCAAATCTGGGGATATTCACAAATCTCAGAGACTATTAAAGCTAGAGTAACCAAATTTGGTATCCGCACTTCTGTTAGATCTCACTATAAAACCTTTATCTCAAAATTTCGCCCCACCCCCTTCCGCCCCCACAAAGGACGAAAATCTGTTGCATCCACAATATTGCAGATTTGAGAAAACTAAAAACGCAGAATCATATATAACGACCATATCTATCAGATTGCTGAATCTGGATCAGATCAGATCATTTTTATAGCCAAAGGAAACAAATCAATATGCAGTGGCTCGTTTTTCTTTTATTTGTTCTTGTTTTCAGTTACTTTTTCTTTCATTCTTCTTCTCTACTCTTCTTTTCTCCTCAATACCTAGCCCGGAATACCTCCTGCCGATCGATGGACACCAATAGCCGGTACCGGACGCCACCGTCATTGACCAGACGCTTCACCCTCCTTGCGGTTGGCTTTATCCGCGCGAGAGAGCGCGGGACGACGGCCGGCCACTCCTCGCGTTTGACGGACCGCCACCGTGAGTTGTCCGCCGACCTCGTCTGGGGCCACGATGCCTGGCGCTGGAGCTCGGGCCGGCGCGCCTCCGCCCGCTCCCCTGGGCACGACGCCTGTCGGCCCAGCTTCGGACGCTCGCCCTGGCCGGGTTCCGGCCATCGCCAAGGACCTCTCTCCCATGGCTCAGGTGAGTGTTCGTCCTTCTTCGCTTCCGCCGTTGCTCTCGCGCCGTCATCCGCTTCGCCGTCGGTCGCCACCTCGACTTTGGGTGCCGCCGCTGGGCCCTCCGCCGTCAGTGATGTTGGCGTGTTCGTCGTTCCCTCCGTCTCGACCTCTGCCGTCCCCCCGGGCGCCTCCTCGGGCACCTTTTCGGCTGTGGGTGCCACCGCTGGGCCTGTCGACTCCTGTGGCCGTGCCCGCCGCCTCGGGTCCCTCTCGTCACTGGCGCGTGGTGCCTCCTCCCACAGTCGAGCCTCCCTCGCCTCTTGCCCGGGCTGCTGGGGCGAGGGCCCAGAGGCCCACGATATGTGCAGCGTTTGCACGTGCCACATCATGCCGTCTCGTACCGCGGAGCGCACCTCCTGCGAGACGAACGGCCCGATGGCGGCTCCCTGTGGCCCGTGCCAGTGCTGCTGCTGCTGCTGCTGCTGATGCTGATGCTGCTGCTGCTGCTGCTGCTGATGCTGCTGCTGCTGCTGATGCTGCTGCTGATGCCGATCCCCTTGGCCGCGCGCGTTGTCAGCCGGCTTGATCCGGCTAATACACCGCCATTGGTGCGCGACGTCCCGTTTGTGGCGCTCCGCCTCCGCTTCTTGCGCCGCCTTTTCAGCCTCCTGCGTGGCCTTCAGCCTCTTTGCCAGCGTCAGGGCGTCCTCCCATACACGCCGTTGCCTCCGCTCCTCCGTCGCCGCGTGCCATTCCGCGAGGCGTCGTGCCTCAGCGGCCGCGTTGTTTTCCGCGATGTCGGCCTGCGTTGCCTGCGGCTCTTTGACCGCGGTTTCTGTCGGCGTTGTCTGCGGCTCTTTGACCGCGGTTTCGGCCGGCGTTGGCTGCGGCTCCTCGACCTGTGGGTCTGTCGGCCGCTGATCCCCTCGCCGCGCCGTCGATGTCCCCCTTGTGCGTGCCGACGACTCCTCTTCCTTGGCCGTACGCGTCGAACGCGTGGACGCCCGCTTCGATGCCCGCTCACTGGGCTCCTCCTTCCGCGTCTCCGTGCGCCCCCTCCTTCCTCCATCAGGCCGCTCCTCGCGCTTGCTGGGGTGGGGCTTCTCGCGCTTGCCGGTGCGGGGCTCTTCGTGCTTGCTGGTCCGGGGCTCCTCGCGCTTGCCGGTGTGGGGCTCCTCGCGCTTGCTGGTCCGGGGCTCTTCGTGCTTGCTGGTCCGGGGCTCCTCGCGCTTCGCCTCGCGTGCGCGTTTTCTCCGTGGCGCCGGCTCCCAGATCACCAATTCCAGGTCACTTTCCGCCTCGGTGTACCCCGGCGATACCACCGGGGATACCGTCGGTCCCATGGATCCCGCGGTTGACACTAGCGGTGAGGCCAATAACTGTAGCTCCGGGGACCTACTCCTACTCGCCCTTTGCTCCTCGCGTTCGACCTGGTACGCCTGCCGCCGACTTTGCGTATCACCCATAGCCTGATACCCGCGGCGAATCCATTTCCTCTGCTCCGTTATATATATACCAGGGTGCTGACCGATCTCCCAGCTCGTGATCAATAGGTCCTCCGACCTTTCGCCCGTGCTGCCAAACATCGGCCCGCCCCCCGTGGCCAGCTCCGCCCGTCTCTGGATCGGCTTAGATGCGGATGTCACCCCCCGTGCAGCGCCTAAGACCCAGGGATCATCCGATTCCCCAGCCGGTAGACCGCGCACGGGCGGCATCCGCTTTGTCCCGCCATCCCCGACGTTAGCAGCTGGCTTCGATGCCCTGGACCCGGACCCGAACCTCTGCTCATCTCGGAACCCCCTTCTCGGGTGCCCCCTCGTCCGTCGACGCACCACGCAACCCGCCCCCCCTGGGATAGTGGTAACCCGGGTATCTTCTACCTTCTTTGCCTTTGATCAGTTCCTATTGGCTGACGAGCTAATCCTCCTTTTTTTTCTTGTAGGTCCAGCTTTATTGGTCCGCCGGCCGCCGTCTGCTGCTTAGTTTTACTGAACCTTAGTTGTAAGAGTATCCTGTACGGCCTTGTCCTGCGTGGCATCAAGTTGGGCCGCCCGCTCCTCCCTTGTGGGCGATTCCTGTCCTGCGTGGCACGCGTGGTTCTTAGTTTTACCGAACCTTAGTTGTAAGAGTATCCTGTACGACCTTGTCCTGCGTGGCAATCCAGCTGGGACTCTCCTTTCTGCCCCTGCCGCTAGTCTCTGTCTTTCGTGCTCGTCCATCCTTCTCCGTATGCCTCGCCCGTTGCCCCTCCTTGTGCGTCGTCTACGCTTCGGTTCCAGGGCCTGTTTCAGCGGTTCCTTCCCCGGGTTGTGGCTTCAGGTCCCCTATATGGGCGGTCCGCGTCCGTTTCTCGCTGTCCTTCTTTAATTTACAAATGACCGGGGACACGAAATCCATTATGGTGTAGGGACCGTCATATTTCGGGGCCAGTTTTACCGCAAACCCTTCGGCCGCGTTGGATAGATGGTGTTGCTTGACCCATACCTTGTCTCCAATCGTGGGTTTCCCGCTCTCCTCCTCAGGTTATAATACCTCGCCTGGTCCTGCGCCGCTCTTTCGAGATTCCGCCTCACCAGTTGAAATACTTCTCTCAACTTGGCCGCGTTCTCGTCCGGAGTGGGCGTGCCCTGTCCTGTGCCAAGCGCTTCGTCATCGTATAGAGCCTTTGGTAGCCTCGGCTCTCTCCCTTGGACCACAAACGCCGGCGAGTACCCGGTGGATTCGGACATCCCTGAATTTACGGCCAACATTATCTCTGGCCATTTCTCATCCCAGTTCCACTGGTTCCCTCTGGTTCTGAGTGGAGTCCGAATGGCATCACCTTCCACTGGAACAGCCCTTTGCCGGGCACCGTGAACGCGGTGAACTTTCTACTGCCTTCCTCCAGTGGTATCTGCCAATATCCGTCCTTTAAGTCTAAGCTACTGATGAACCGTGCCTCCCTGAGCTGGTCCAAAATATAGTCTATTCTTGGCATGGGGTACGCATCCTTGATGCACTTCGCGTTTATCTGTCTGAAGTCCACGCATAATCTCCACTTTCTCGTCTTCTTTTTGACCATCACGATGGGTGAAACTGTACGGACTCTTCGATGGCTCAATACACCCTCTTTCCAGCAGTTCGTCAACCTGTTGCTTGATTTCGGCTTGCATCTTGGGATTTTTGGGATAGTAACGCTGTTTGACCGGCTGGGCATCACTCATAGTGATCGTGTGTGTAGCTATGTTCGACACTCCCTTCAGTTCTCGGAACTCTTCCAACTCCTTTGCAGGAAGTTTTCGACCGACCCCTCCTCCGCTCGCGTTCCGTCGGATGCGGGCTCGACAGACCCTCCCGTGTTCGCTACCACCGCCACTGACAACTTCTCCTCCAACCGCCCCTGGCGGTGGCCTCTCGCAGGGATCACAACCCTGTGTCCCGCACAGGACAGGTCGCTGATAAAACTGCTTGTCGCCCCGGTATGACCAGTTGCTGCCTGCGATCCTCACCACCGCCGACAGCTGGACATCCTCCACCGTGAGTTCTCCTACGAGTTTTGGGGGGCTTCGTCTTGCGACCCTGGCACGGCCCTCCGCGGCTTGGGTCGCGGGGCGTTTCCCGCTTTCTGGCAGCACTGCCATGTCGGGGCTCCTACCTTGCGGCACCTCCAGCAGAATGTTATAGGTCGGCCATTGCATGCTTGTGCCCAATGGCGGTCACTTCCGCATCGTCGACACGACTGGGCTGGGTTTTTCACGACCCCAGCCTCTATGTTCGTGTTCGCTTGGTCGTCCCGCCGCGTTGGGACCGGCCTTTTCTCCCCTGTCGGATCAGAGCTGGCTGCCGTTTCGCCCTGGCAGCGGCGACATATCTCCGTTACTGCCGGACGAGCGAACGGATTGTTTGCTTTTGCTTTACTCGCCGGACACTCCCGTTGGAACTCCAGCCGGTCCCTCTCCAGAGCCTCAAATTCGTCGGCCAGCGTCATCATGTGATCCAGGTCTCTGCACCTATGTGGCCGGATGAAACACCCTAAAATCGGGCATGCTGTTGTCTCTAATAAGCTCCAACTGCTCTTCGGGCGTGCATTTTAGTAGCCGCATGAGGGTCTGCATCTCCACCATGTAGTCCTTGAATGGATCTCCCCACCTTTGCTTCCTCAACCTCACCTCCTGGAGTAATTTTTCAAAATACCCTCTCGGCAGGAAGTATGCTTGGAAGCTACGCGCAAATGCGTTCCATGTCTGCCACTGCCTGTTGTTGGCTACAAACCACATGAGCGCCCGACCCTTTAGCAGCTCAGGCATGGCTCGCGGAATTAAATTCAACTCCAACCCGTACATGTCGGCTGACCACTCGATCTGTTCCAGGAACTCGAGTGGTTTCGCCGTTCCGTCGAACCGAAACGACCACTCCCTGACCTGCTTGGCGACGTGGGCAAAACTCGAACTGGGCGGTCTCGTGGTTTGTTCATCGAGTCCCCGTCTACGATCCTCCCCTGCTCTCCTTCTTCCAATCCCTGTGGGTTTCTCGCGCTCCCTTGCTCCGGCTGTGCTGGCCTGGTTGGCCTCTCCCCACTCTCTGCCCGCGGTCGGCTAGGCCACCGGCTTTTCACCGGGACCGCCAGGCTCGCGATGAGCTCCTCTTGGGTCTCGGACGGCCGTCTCCACAGAGTTACTTGCCTCCGCACTCGCCGGCAGCGTCAGGCGCTCGTATGGATCCGCCCCGTCCTCCATCTGGGCCGCGGTCGCGGCTCCTCCCGCCTTCATCTCCCAGGCCTCGAGCGCGTCCGCATACTCCGGTTTCTCTCCATGCTTCTCTATCCACTCCTTGAAGATTCGGCGCATCTCGGTCAGCGTGCCTTCCAATCGAAGACCGCACGCCCGCGCGCACTGGACCAAGTCCTCTTTCCTCAATGAATGAACCCATCGTCGGCTCCTCATTTTTATGTCCTCGCGATACTAAACTCAGTACCGCCCTTCCCAAATGCACTTTGTCTTTTACTTGTCGAGAGGCCCCACGTTGGGCGCCAGTAGTAACGAACCGTTCTTTTCCGTCTGATGCAGCTGGGCTGGCTCAGCGGTCGGTAGGCTCGCTGCGACGACAAGTAAGAAGGCACGGGTTGGGTCTTGTACTGGTATGCTAATATGCTTTATTGGTATTTAAGTCTATCCTACGCTATTCCGACTCCGGTGCTGGTTCTCCTCTTGGTTCTCCTCTGTGGTTCGATGAGCGTGTCGCTCCCTGGGCCCCCCACGGCGTGCCAAGCGTGGCACCGCCGGCTCTACTGACTGGGGCTAGTCTTGGCACGTGGCCCAAAATCCGCCTCTCAGTCAGGCGCTGACGCGTTCCATCTCACTCGACTCAACTTGGCTTTTCGGCCCGAGGGTGCCTCATCCTGGTGGGATGCGCTTAAGCGTGGCACCGTTGGTTCAAGGGATTGGGGTCTTTGGCTCTGGGCACGCTCGAGTCCGCCTCTCAATCCACACAACGCGTTCGCTTTCTAAAGTTCTTTTCCCTTTGGTCTCACTCTTGTGGCTATTTCATCACTCTTGCTAGCTCCGTTTGCTGACTTCCTGTTCCTGGTCGCGGCCCTC